>NC_142169.1:70200006-70352722 GCF_029865625.1 Vigna umbellata
TATTTTATATTTTTCATAGGAAATAAATATTGATTTTGCTTCTCGTCTATTCTTAATTTTCCAACAACATTGTTCTACTTAACTTGTCATTGATTAAAGCTTAAATTTCAGAATGCTTACAATGAATTAAAGAAAAAAGAAGTTGAAATGCTCTGTACTGAAAACTTTGAGCAACCAGAGAATTATTCTGATTCAACGGATAGCATACAAGAGACCCTACACAATAATCGGCATGAAAATGAGCCAAAAGTAAATTCCAAAACAGTGGAAAATAATACAGAGAATAGCAGTACAGATAAGATAAAATCTTCAAGAAACTAGACAAGATTCTGCATTGTCCTCGATGCAACAGTTTATACTTGGACGATGATGATTGTTTATTGAGAGGAATGTTGATTAAGCATAATACGAGCGGGTGCTGAGGTACTTGACGAGGACGGTGATGGAAAGATTTCAGCTTGTAAGTTGAGGAACAGAATAGGGATGCTGGGTAGGGAGGTTGGGTTGAGAGAGGCTGAGATTGTGATTGCGACGGTGGATTCTGACCGTGATGGGATTCTTTGTTTAGAGGATTGAGTGAAGATGCAAGGAAGGAGACGGGGAGAGAGGGAGAACATTGGGAAAGATTGAGAGTGTGAGAAAAAAAATGACGTCTCATATTAGTCATTTCAGTTTTAACGTCGTTAGTTTTGGAGGATGATAAAAAATTATAATTTTTTTTAAGGAGAATGATGAAAGTGTACCAAAAAAATCGCGTGATAATTGAAAGACTAAAAACATATTTAACCATAAAAATAATTACAAAGAGAATTTATACGAATTTTTATTCTAAGAACTAAAATAAAATTTATAAAATAATTATTTGTTAGTTTAGTTAAATGCTAATAAAAGTTGAGAATTTTTTCATTATAAATTAAATAATACTTTTTCTATTATGTCATTCGATACAAATTATAGTTTAAACTTTAATTTATATATTGTAAGTAATAGTTTATGTCTTTATAATTATTATTGGGTTTTAAAACAAAAATAAAATATTGCCAATAAAATTAGTGTCACAATAAATAAAATATAAAATTTATATTGTAAAAATTAAAAGAATAAAAAATAAAATCGAAAAATATAGTAGAGAAATTAGTAGCGTATTTAAATAAATTTGAAAACATATGAAGTTAAAAAGATGGTATATGAATAGAAATATTAAAATATTAAAATATCCAAAAGGGTTGAACTGGCCATGCTTACCTGGAGCGCACTAGCGACGTTCATGATTCAGCCGTGTATTGAGGTGATTATTGAACATGTGTGCATCACTGAATGGTCACCATTACTGACCAGCTCGTTACTCAGCTCAACCTCAATCTCACTGTAAGAGACCTAATCAGCGTTTTCATTATCCAATTCTTCCTTGGATTGAAACATTTGCTAGCAGAGAGAGAGAGAGGGATGGGTCACGAACACTCCAAACTGTCAGAACCAAAGGGATCGCGTCGTGCTCGCTTCAAAGAGCGTTTGCGTCGTCACCTTCACCGCCGTCAAAGCGGCAACGGCTCTTCCGCGAACAAGCCACTAACTGCCGATAGCTTCGCCGGAATCGCTCTCCTCGCTCTCCTTAGCGTACGCACATTGTTATTTCTTTTAATCTTCCATTTTCTGTTTACTTAATGAACGCAGCTGCTGCTGCTTCTTCTTTTTCTGTGTTGCAGGCGGAGATGGAGTTCAAAGATAAATGGATTGCGTGCGTTTCTCTCGGAGAACAGACTTTTCGTACGAACACCTCTGATAGGTTTAGCTCTTCATCTAACCACTATTTTTCAATTCTGCGACGTCTATTCCTTTTGTTAATAGTTTGTGGGTTGTGTATTGATTTGTTTTATTATTGTTAGTGCAGCACAGACAAACCAGTTTGGAACTCAGTGAGTGCTCTAAACCGTTACTGTTTCAAATTAAGTATGTTTGCTGAAAAGGTGTTTCAAACTATGTTTCGTCCATATGACTGGCTTTTTCTTCTACAGGAAAAGAAACTTCTTTTGGAACAGAATGGGGCTCATGTTGCAAGAGTTTCCGTCTTCGAGGTATGCTAAAAGAATTAGAACCTTTTAGTCTTTTACTCTAAAACATCTTTTGGGGGGATGTCACTTTTGTCAGATTAAAATGAATCTTGCACGATATTTCTCCTGCATTTCATGAGCATTTTTTTGTCGGTGTCCCCTATTTTTTAAAATATACTGTACAGAGTAAATTTTTTTAAATGTTTTCATTCTGCATCTCCTGTTGCCTATTTTGTTTGTGAATATAAGTTTTATATTTTTTTTTCACATGTAGACGAACAAACTGTCCAGCAATACTCTTGTTGGATACTGCGAGGTTGATCTACTTGAATTTCTGACCAAGGTGAGGAAACAGAAAAAATAGAGAGTTTAGAATTGTTAATATATTGGTTTATTCTTTATTGTTTCAGCAATATTCATTGTTGTGAACGATATGATCATGCAGGATTCTGATTCTGAGGCTGAGGTATTTAACCTTTTAGATCCGTCAGTTCCTGGAAAAGTGGTTGGCAAGATTTCCATTTCATGCTCTGTAGAGGTATGTATGGCTTATGATATAAATTCTAATATTGTTTGAGTATCGTAGGGGTTTCTAACTATAATAAGCGCATGCTAACAGGATCCAATTGAAACGGAGAAAGGCTTTGTTAAACGCATTCTATCTATAGTGGTAAGTTTGATCTCCCTCTGTTTTTTGATAACATGTGCCAAATGTGGGGCTTAAATAAAAAGACATATGAAGGTAACGAAAAAAGTGATGATGTATAATTTCATTCCTTTACATGAGGGTACTATCATGATATTAAGCCACATTATGACTGTGCCTACGAGTCCTTGTTTCAATATTCCACATTAGTAAGATGTTGTACAAATTGCAATAACTGATTGAATACATACCAGAGTATTTGGAATCTACGAATTATGGAAAGCACAACATGTAATTTTTTATCATCTATGTAATTTGAATATTCTGTTCTCATGTTGCACTGTCTAACATTTAATATCAACCTGAGAAGTGATGTTTGATGCAGGACTACAATGAAGATGGAATGCTTTCACTTTCTGAATTTTCTGATCTAATTGATGCTTTTGGCAATGAAGTTGCAAACAGCAAGGTTCATACCTGAGTGGTTATTTTGCACTTAATATGCTCACATTACCTTTTGTTTATGAATTATTTTCTTTCCAAACTAATTTGCTTGTGTACCTGGTTTTCATTTCTGAGTCTGATTTGCCGTCCTTCTATTTTGGAGTTCTATACTTTACATAAACCAGTGACATCTTGATTGTTGGTACTTAGAACCTGGAATTTGGTTATATTGAAGTCCAAATCTTCCCTGCAAGCTTGTGTGGAACTCTTGGCTGAAATAATGAATCTATACGCTGTGCATATTGAAATGGTGTTATAATATGATAACTAGTTTTATATGTGTACAATTTTTACTCTATCATCAATACATTATTTTTCACCAGAAAGAAGAGCTCTTCAAAGCAGCAGACAAGAATGGAGATGGTGTTGTGAGCATGGAAGAGTTGGCTTCACTTCTTACTTTTCATCAAGAACAGTAATGTCCCATCTAAATTACAAGTGATAAAAGTTTTAATTTTGTTTGACTGTTATCTTCTTTTGCTAGAAGTTTGACAGTATTTAGTAATTTAACTGGCCTCTCTATATCATTTTTTATGATTTGATGATTTACAAACTATAATTTATTTGAATTATTTTGAAGTTTTTAGTTTATTTTTATTTTTTATTTTACTTATATAGCTTCTGGTATTGCAGGGAACCATTATTGAATTGCTGTCCTGTGTGTGGCGAGGTTCTTCAGATTTCTGACCGGTTGAACAGCATGATCCACTTAACTCTTTGTTTTGATGAAGGGACTGGTAACCAGGTGATGACTGGAGGGTTCTTGACAGATAAGCAGGCTTCTTATGGGTAAATTTCTTCAAATTGCTGCTAATTTAGGCATTAATGACAGACAGGGTATGATAATCTTTATTGACCTAATGGATTATACCCCAGTTTTATTGACTAGGGTTATGTATTTATGATTTGCATCATATGACAACAAAAAAAATACTTGTTTTTTTCTTTCTGTTTATATAGGTGGTTCTTCAAACTGAGCGAATGGGCCCATTTCTCGTCCTATGATGTTGGAATTCGATCTGGATCAAGTGCATCCCATATCCTGGTATACGATATTTTCCACCAACTTGCTTTTTCTTTTTATTTAACAATTGAAGTACATTTATATGATATATTAGACATAAGTGTATGTTTCGAGTCATTTCAGGATGTAAAGACCTCTTTGAAATTTCTTCTTTGCATTGGTAATACTGGGTTTGCCCAATCACATCCACCAGAATTAGAAGAAAGGCTTCCATGCTTACTTACTAACATATATCATCCCAGCACCCTTTTCAGCTGTTCCCGTATAACAATGTTTGACTTGCATAACTCTTTTTAAATTATTGACAATTTGAATTGTGTTGGCTTAAGATCTCTATACATCTCCATCAAGGCAGTGAAATAAATATATTATTCGGATATCATTGGATTATGGAATTGGAAAAATAGTTTAGAATTTTAATTTTATAATTATAGATTGTTCATTTGTTTGAATTATGCAAATAATTAGACGTAGAATTAGAATTCTAAATTCAATTTCAATTTCCTAATTCTACAGCACTGGCTGTGTGAAAATGGTGTGGAGGGGATGAGAAGTGGGGGTAATGGTGGTAGGGTGGGTGGTTGGGATGTTGGCAGTATGTGTAGCAGTAGCAGAAATGAGGAGGGTGATTTCTCAGTATGGAAGTTAGGAATTGACAAAATTTAGGGTGTTAGTTGACTGGAATGAATCAACTTAGGTACTATGGAATTCCATGAATATGTAATGCAATTGGGATTATGATTCTCTGAGGGAATTCCCAACATAGAAATTAGGAAATTTGATTAAATTCTATCTATGGGTCAATTATGGTAATTTTAAACATAGATGTGTGCCTCTTGACCCTCCCAACTTGTTATTTGATATTAACTTCTTTTGACATCAGGTATATGATCGGAAGTCTCAAAGGCTTGTTGAAGAAATAATTGACAAAAAGATTGTTTTGTCAATGAGAGCCATTTATCAGTCAAAAATTGGCCTTGGCCTAATGGATATAGGTATGATTTTTTTTTACTACTATTAATGATTGAAAGAAGCGCTTGGCTTCGTTTATATATAGCTTCACCAATAACTAGTCGCCACCACTCCCTATTGTGGGCCATGTGGCAGTTGCTGAGGTGTTGTTGTTCGTAGGGTTAATGCTATAGAAATATTGCTTGTTAAAAATTGCTGTACAGATATTACATCCAGCTGCCATTCTTTAAGATGTGTAAGTAAATTATACTTGAGAAAAATACAAAAGAGTAGAAAATGAATTTGAGAGGATGATTTTCTCTCTTAGAAGAGAAGAGGATAGAAAAAGTTATATCTAGAAACTAGTAACTTTTCAATAAATTTTATATACGAGAACTTATTCTAAAAATTATAAATGATGGAAAGTTCTTTGGAAAAGTATTTGTCATAATGAACCTTTATGGCATTCGTATCACTTGAAACCTGCTTTTTTTGGCCAATTTATAGATTCAAAATGGATTTGAATGATTTTTTTCTTTTTCATGGAGTTACTTTTTGTGTTTAATTTAGTGAATCTATCATATGCAGGGGTGAAGGAGCTCTTGCAAAGCATTTCTGAAAAACAGGGAACACGAATGGATTCACCTGAATCTTCTGCAGATATTCCAAAATTTATTGAATCTTTTAAGGTGTAACAATGCTTCTCTTAGTTCTTTGTGAATCGCGTACTTTAATTTTGATACGAAAGTTTGTAGTTGTGCAGTGCCTCTTGACTAACTTTTGACCAGGGTTTCATTCATTACGGTGCCCCGTAATTCAGCATTACGGTTTCTTTTGGATGATACCTTATCCTCTCGTCTTTTCCTGCATTATCTAATAGTATGTGTTTAATGGACGACCCATAATAAGGGATTTTTACAAGTGAAGTAAATAAACACAGCCCATGTAATAACAATAATAAAGAAAGGACTATTGAATTATCTAATCCAAAGTTTCGTGCATAGAATCCAAGGAACTAGGAAATCTCCAATCTTTTATAAAGAAAATGATAGGTAAGAGAAACTGAAGCTGCCCAGGTACCCATTTTGATCTTGCAAGATTATTCTGTATTTTAAAGCAGAAGAATATTGCTTTTTTCTACCACTAAAATATTTAAGTCGAGCTGGTAGCACTTTTAAATCCATGCCTAGCATTTTTTACTTGCAATCCCTAAGAGCCACTAAACATGTATGAAATATTGAAGGATTAAGAACATGGCATTATTCTAATCATATGACATAGTGCATCCGAATTGACAATGCGACAGAAAATGACATTATTCTTGTGTCTATACATACAAGCATCACCAACACTAGATGATCATGTATGATGCAAAAGTTAGTGTGTATATAGGGTTAAATTCAAAAATTTTCTTGTATGAGTGTTCTTTTTGTTCAAGTATTTTTGAACTACTTTTTACTGATTTTGTTCATTATTTTTACTTAATACCTTATTTTGTCCCCAGTTTCGCTCGAAAATGTCAAATTAGTCCATCCTTTAAAAAATGCGTCAATTACGTCCTCACTTAATAAAATTTGCATCAATGAAATCCCTTCCGTTAAATCCGTACAAACGGCGTTAATTATTTTTCTCTTTCTTTAGTTAACGCCGTTTGTACGGATTTAACGGAAGGGATTTCATTGATGCAAATTTTATTAAGTGAGGACGTAATTGACACATTTTTTAAAGGATGGATTAATTTGACATTTTCGAACGAAACTGGAGACAAAATAGGGTATTAAGCCTTATTTTTATTCTTTAGTTTAGGAGAAAAAATAATTATTCTACAAACCGATTAGGGTTCCTTTCTTTTTTCTGTTTTGTACTTTAGTTCTTCTTGTGCTGCACATGTGTTTCTATAGTTGCTTCCTTCTTATAATAAATGTAACTATTGTGTTGTCTGTAGGATCAAATCAATTTGGCTGAGGTCAAGTATCCACTGGAA
The DNA here is from genome assembly GCF_029865625.1 of Vigna umbellata. Classification (NCBI taxonomy): domain Eukaryota; kingdom Viridiplantae; phylum Streptophyta; class Magnoliopsida; order Fabales; family Fabaceae; genus Vigna; species Vigna umbellata. The sequence continues at coordinate 70,207,167 of NC_142169.1, forward strand.
CACTTTAAGGTAGGCCAAACTTTGTAATGAATTTTAATTGATATGTTATTGTTGCATAATTGCTTCTGAAAACACTTTTTGACCCTGTTAGTTGTTTAGTACGCTTTGCTGTTCAGTTCAATTATGCTGAAACTAACGTTGTTTCGTTTCATCATATACATACAGTCTTATATCTTAATTTTAATGAAGTTAAGCATTACATGCTGCTAATTTTTTCAACAAACATTAACCTTGTCCCATGTTTCCTTAAAGCTATTGCCATACTTTGTAGCATCGCTCTCGTGTCTATTTTTAGAAATAATCGGATACCCCTCATTCCTGTGAACCCCCAAACATTCCTGTCGTTAACAGCTTCTATTCCCGATTTAAGTATATCAACTCGTTGAATTTTACTTTTCCCAGCCAGTCTTGAAATCAACAATTTATGTCAATCCTGCCTCCACCCTGCCAGCTTAAGTTAGATTGTTGAAGAATCTCTACTGCTTTCTAGTTGAATAGATCCTCTCTATTGATCGATCTTAACATAATTTTATTTAGGGGGGAATTGAAAGAATTTGTTTTTCATTGAGCTAGCAATATACATATTTGGTTGTACTAACAGTTGGAGTAAAGATGAGCGGAAATTCGGAGCAATGCGTGTGCTGAAAAGCATGTGGAATTTTAAATAGTAGTGATTATTTTGTCACATAATATTAATACATTTCTTAAATTACGGTCTTTGCAGACATTCAATGAATTTTTCATTAGAGAGTTAAAGCCTGATTCTAGACCAATTGCTTCTGCTGAACGTGATGACATTGCTGTATGTGCTGCTGATTGCCGTCTTTCGGCATTTAAATCAGTTGATGATAGTAAAAGATTCTGGATCAAGGTACTTCACCTCTTTCTTACTATAAATATTAAAAATAGAGATACGTGAATCTATTTTAGATGCTTTGAATTGGTTTAGAAGAGCTTAAAAGACGCCTCTTATGATCTTCTATTTATAATGATGAGAAAGTGATACAATGGGAAGATGAAAGATCAAAGGACTACACTAGACTTCCTAGGTACAAAACTAGGTATAACTCATAGGTTGCACTAGACTCATAGGTGCAGGTGGAAGTAGTTCCCAACACACTACTCCCTACTTTAGACTTAGTAATTACTCTTACATACATAAATTTAATAATTATTCTAATACTTACAACTCTTGAACATGGAAGACTTCTGATCTCGATGATGCAGTTTGTTTCAAAATCAGTTAGAAGCTGGAAAGTATTTCTTATTTTCAGCTCGGAATTAAATAAAGATGATATTATTGTAATTTTATTTATTGAACTAGGGCCTGTTTCACTCACCTTACTTTAGGACAGAGATGGGGGGCAGGGAAGAAATGGTTTTGCAAATATTAGATTACAATCTCAGGTTTGTTTTTGGCATGCACTGTTTTGCATGAAATCAAGCTTGATAGGTAACATACAAAACTATTTAGATGCTTAAACGATTTTAACGATGAAATGGTCGTAGTGTTTGTGGTAACTGGAAGTTAACTTATCACTGTGTTCACTGCTTTTTCTTTATGATAATTTTTCCATTTCATCACTTTTTATTTCCAAGAAGTTATAATATAATATTAAGCTAAGCCCATTGATGAAATTATTGCCAGCTAGAGGCAAATAAAATTATACTCCCTAAAATGTTAGGATATCCCTCATTTTCTAGTCCTTTAATCTTTTCACTTCCTTTATTTATCCCAAAAGAAGTGTTTTTGTCATTATTTGTTTCTTTTTAGGGTCGAAAGTTTTCAGTTCAAGGTCTTTTGGGGAAAGATATGTGTTCGAGTGCTTTTGTTGATGGAACAGTGGTGGTTTTCCGTTTGGCACCACAGGTATTTGTTGCTTTCTTTCAAAGCTATTTTAAATTTCTATATAATTTGATTTCAAATTTTAATTGTAATATATATTTATTACAGGATTATCACCGTTTCCACTTTCCAGTATCAGGAACTGTTGAGCAATTCGTAGATATCCCTGGATGCTTGTATACTGTATGTGTAATAATAACTTGAGGAAAATGATATTACACACACACACACACACATATATATACATATAATGAGAAAATAGGTTATGCGCACAGATAGTGTAAAGTAAATTTCTCTTCCAATCACATTATCATGTCAGTTTGTTATTTTTACTATAATTACCTTACAGTTCATACTGATGGTGGTTTTTTATTGGTTGACAATATTGATTTCTTTTACACTGTAAGTGGATAACCACTAAATTCTCTCTCGATACACACACACATATATATACTCTTATTTTTTGTCAATTCACACTGTTTTCCTGATAGTGTTGCACTCTTCAGGTCAATCCCATTGCTGTAAATAGCAAGTACTGTAATGTTTTCACGGAGAACAAGAGAGTTGTTTCAATAATTTCAACAGTAGATTTTGGAAAGGTTGGTTTGTGTCTGAATTTTATGTTTGACTGTATCCTTCTGAATTTGTTCCTTAGATTTTTTTTTTCCGAGTTACCTATAGTTTGCTGTCTCTACAATTTTATAATTTCCAACCTGTATTGACCAGCATTGTATAATTTGGATTCAGGTGGCATTTGTTGCAATAGGAGCGACGATGGTTGGTAGCATTACTTTTACAAAGAAAAAGGGCGACTCTGTCAAGAAGGGAGACGAGGTTTGTCAAGTTACAGTTGTTACCGGTGTTCGTTTCTTATATGTTGTATTTGTTTAGAAGTGCCATTTGTGTGCTTAATTTACAGTTTGGATATTTCTCATTCGGTGGGAGCACTGTCATTTGCGTATTTGAAAAGGTTGGTATTTCTATTGTGAGAATGTTTGAAATTTATTTCGTTGGACATGGTGTTTATTATTCCTGACTGACATCGCTGACCTGAGTTATATGTTTAGTATATCATACAAATGATTCGTGTTTATCATGTCATTCCTGTTTGAAGAAAAACTATCAGACAAGGGCTAAAAATCCTTTATCCAATTAAATTTAAATGTTTCACTTGATACTGACTAAATATATTACTAAGTTTAGCATGCATGCTCCTTGGCATTTCTATTATATATACAGGCCAAAATTACAGTGTAATATTCAAGATTGACGGAGGATGCCATAATTGATTTTTTAAAATTCAATTTTTTGTAGGATTTTACAAATGATAATCGAGATTGATGCGTTCTCACTTGCTATGCGTGGTTTTAATGAAAATTTGTGGTTTTTATGGCTTAACAGTTGAACAAGTTAATGGATAAATAAATAAGAAAACATAAGCGTAACAGCAAGCCATTTCTTTGGTTATAGGCAATGCAAATATACAATTTGTTAAAGAATTAATATATTTATTACCATTTTGGAAACATCATCTTTACAGAGCTTTTAGCTTAAGATTGAGAAACGCAGTGACATTTTTTTTTTCTTTGCAGGATTCAATTGCAATTGATGAAGATCTTCTGGCGAATAGCAACAGGGCACTCGAGACCTTGGTTTCTGTAGGGATGAGATTGGGCGTCTCCACGAGAAAATTGTCTTGACATTGGATTGATTTGGAAATGTTGAAATAGAATAATAATGAGAGTTCTTCTCCCAATTTGTAAAGTAAATCTTTTACAACCTCATGATTTCGTGTAGATTGATCTAGATAGAAACATCTGGGATAAGTTCGGCCTTGTAGAGATCCATTCTTTATATAAAGAGTAATAAGCATGGACAAATTTATAAAGCAGTGTGATGCATGAACGTATTTACAAGTCATTGCATAACCTCATAACCTGTTTAGTGGTTTAAGATTTAACTTTATACATCATGCACATGGGCTGATATAATGAAAGCAATTTGCATATTAACATTTGAGTAGCTCTTGGTGAATATTGGGCGGGTTACACCTCTTTTTCTTCCCGAAGGAGTTCAGATCTCGATGTACGGCTTGCTTCTGTGAATTGTACAAGTCTGTGATCGCTTCAACTTAGTAAAATGATACCATGAGCTCATCATGTTATTCTATTGTTAATTTAACATTCTATAAGTTTGGTTTGACTGATCCCTTACAACTTTACCTTTATTTCTGTTTCTATTACACCAAACCATTTTTATTGGACTAAAATTTAGGGTCAATAGTCAGAACTGTACTTTGGGTTCATGTATACTTATGAAAAGTGGAAGCATTCGTGTCTTCTTATTCTTTTCTAGACTAGACAGAAAGGAACGAGGTTTCTATTTTATAGGTAAGAGTCTATTTTATTCCAGTAGTTAATTTTCATATTGAGCTATTGTTTATGAGTTTTACTATCTTTTTTTAACTCAATTTACTCGAACTAGTTATTGACTTATTTATTTTATCTCATTCAAACGTTAAAAATAGTTATATACGAAAACATGAAGAATGTTTATGTATATTATTAATGAGATAAAATTAAATATAAAACTGATAGAATAATTTAGAATCAATAGATTAGGACTATTTTGACAACCATCTTTACTTGGTTGCTAAATGTTATATGCATTTGCATAAGCTCATTTTAATCTATTTCACTACATTTTATGAATAAATGTCAAGGTAAGTTATTTAAAACTTCTTTAATGATTATTGCTATTAACTTTGTAAATAAATTCTTCATTAACAAGACTTATTCAATACAAAAATAGCTAATTACAGAAAAATAGCACAAATATGTAAAAAAAAAGTTAAACTGCTTATTTTAATTATATTTTTTACGGAGATAACTTGTCTTTTTAATCAAAGCTACTATTATAATCTCATTTACATGTTTGAATTATAAAATATATTAAACATTTCAATATTTCAATATTTACAAGTTATAAATTAAACTAGTATACACATAAAGTTTAATCATTTTTCATATTTAAAATTATGGGCATCTAATGTTTACTTTTTTTAAAAATATTTCTATGAATTTCACGTAACATTATGGATAATTAATAATAATAACAATATTAATATTATTATTATTAATAATAATATTAATAATAATAATATTTATATTTAAATTTATAGCATATTTATAGTTGATGATTATTTAATTTTTTTTATTAATTCTTTTTAATTTATCACATCTATCACATTATATACAATTTTTTACAAACTTTCTTCTCAAATCTACTAAAAATCACACCATTTTTCCTTAATCTAAATAACACCACAATTATCTTTTCATCTCTTCAAATTCATCAACTTAATAATATGTTCCTCAAATCTTTTCGTCTATCCAAACATATCCTTAGTTTCTATTGTTAGTGAATTCACATGAGGTTCAAACAATATATTGAGTGTGTTTGAATGCTCTTTTATGCTATTTACATTAAATCAATATGGATCATGTCAAAACTAAAATGATTAGTTTTGCCTGTTTTGTAACGACTTTGACATAAAATAAAACCTTCAATTCACTTCTTCATTATCTTAATTGGATGTAAAAAGTGATTAAGGATATGTTTCACACTTCAAAGCAAATGTCAATTTTTTTTCCTATACTTAATACTCTATCAATAATAATAATAATAATAATAATAATAATAATATATTATTATTATTATTATTATTATATATTGAGCACATTCTCTTCACTTTACAGCCATACGAAAATTAATATATATTAGTTGTTAATAATATTATTTTTAGGATTTCAATTTTTAAAAAGTAACAGAAAATAAGAAAAGGATGTATATTCTAAAAGGAGTGGATATGGGGCAGGTGAGCGTTGGTTCAAATTGGGCCTTTCTAAAATTTGTCCAAGAAAACAAAGCTTGGTCCAGTCCGTGTAACCCTAGTTCCTAAAGCCATTAAAACGCAGGGCATTATCACTCGTGGCCTTGTTTTCGCGGCGCACATCAGAACCCTACTTCTTCAGATTCCGGTCGCACGCGCCGTCACAATGGTAACCTTCTCCTCCATCTTTGTTTACTCTCAGTTGTTTTTCATCGTCACTAGATAACTCTGCTACCACCAACTCATCGGCCTTAGACATTTTTTTATTTTTCGAAATCAATTAAATTTTTCTCAAGCCCTAGCTTATTGAATTAGATTTGAAATTGAGGAATATGCCCCTATTTAATTGAGTTGGGGTTTAGGTCGTGTTTGGTATAACGATTTAGTGCTCGTCTTATTGTCGCCGTGAACAGGTAAACGTTCCAAAAACGAAGAAGACTTACTGCAAGAGTAAGGAGTGCAGGAAGCACACTCTGCACAAGGTTACCCAATACAAGAAGGGTAAGGATAGCATCGCTGCTCAGGGGAAACGCCGTTACGATCGCAAACAATCCGGTTATGGCGGACAAACTAAGCCTGTTTTCCACAAGAAGGTAACTCCTTTTGTTCTTTCCATTTATCTGCGTCCTATTTTTTAGTCCATAGATTAAAAACCTTTGTGTTTGTTTGCTGATAGATAAATATTTTTTTATTTTTCTTTCTCTAATAGGCCAAGACCACCAAGAAGATTGTCTTGAGGTTGCAATGTCAGGGTTGCAAGCATGTTTCCCAACACCCAATTAAGGTCAGTGTGTGGACAACCTTACATTTTTCTGGGTTGGTGTTTTTTGGCTCGGGATGTATCTGGCTGATTGTTGGTTTTTATTTATGTTGTGCAGAGGTGCAAGCACTTTGAGATTGGTGGTGACAAGAAGGGCAAGGGAACTTCTCTTTTCTAGGTTGAGAATTAGGATTTGCAGCTTTTGCGTTTCTGCAATGTTGGGATGTTTTGTTTCTGTGTGGATTTATTTGCTAGTTATATTTATTATTTCGCAATACCTTATTATGCGATTGAGAAATGAAAACTAACATCATTGAGTATTCGTTTTCCTTCTCTTGAATTTGTCTTATTGTGCCTATTCTTTTGCTTCTGGGTTGCCTGGTTATTCAGGGTGTCTAGGATAGCTGGTTTTTTTTGGGATCATATATGTGAAGTGCCGTCCGGAAAGTGTCCATACGTCTACTCTTAACTAAATTAAGGAGTGGTTATATAGCAGTTACATTCTCTTACCCTTTTAGATTGTGTCTACCTGTCTAAGTAGCCATTGATTTAGAGGAGCCATGATTTTGGGGGTTTTAGTGAGTCCTCTGACTAAGTTTCAGCCTTGAATTTTAGTTAGTTGTCATTACATTGGTGCAATGAATTTGTTCTGGAGTTTGATACAAGAGTTTATGATAAAACGGCGCAGTTACCAAGTTAAGTTGTCTGGACTTGTCTTAAATAGGTATTGCGAATAATTATTTATAGTTTATTTACGTAAAGTTTCTTTCTGAGTGTAGTATTTTTGTAATCGATATTGACCCTATATTACAGCATCTTTTAGTCTTTCCTTTGGGGTAGAGCCTCTAAATTAGGAGCAAACATAAAATGTTAATTCAATGTATTTATGATATGATCTTAAATTGTTTGCTACGAAATTAAGTTAGGTAAATGTTCAATTTGTAATTCAGTCTAGTTTGTATAAATAACTGGTACGAGTAGCATATACTGTATTTGGTCTGTATGAATTGGGTTCTTAGAGAAGAATGGGTGACCTAACCATACATTAAAGTCACCTTGTCGATCAATCCGTCTTTTATCATAGTTGCCATTTTCTTTTTCTTCTTTAATGTGTATGTTAGATATGGTTAAAGATAAAATGAAAAGGTAAAATGACTACGTGCTTGCGGTCTATCTACCTTAAGATGATGAGTAAGAACTAATAGAAATATAAAATGAGATAACTAAGTAAACAAGAAACGTTGAGCAATTGATGACTGATTATTTAACTTTGCTTTTAAAATTAAACGATGTTTTTAAGGAAAAAAAATTAAAACAAATTTTAGTTGAATTTTGTACCATTTTTTTTCTCTCTATAAGGAGTATTGGGCCTAGATTATATTATGTTACTAATTTGATGGAATATATACCATTAAATCAAAAGCAAACTTTCAAAACTAAAATCAATTGAATTTAGATTATCAGTGACATTGAGAATAGCTCCTGAACTGAAGGAACTAGAAGGCACTGACAAATTTATTAAATTGACGTGTTGTACTCTTTAAACATTACTGTATGTAGTAAAGAATTGAGTTATTGAATAATTAATGTCATCGTTAACTTACTGGATACACGAATCGGTTTTAGTATCATATAGTATTTTAAAATTTAACTACTTTGGTTAAAATTCGGTTGGTGTGAATTGGATTGGATTTATTCAGGAAAAAGTTCGTAGTATTTTACAAGCTTTCTGAAGTGGCAACGGAAGAAAACATTTAATACCGTAAGATTTTGTAAGCGATCTTAGTTAGCATTGGCAATCTTTAATGTCTTTTTTGATTCGTATTCTAATAAAATAATGAGAACATGTGTTTCTAATGAGATGAGTAAAATTTTGTCACTCAGAATAAAAGAGTGAAAGGGTAGGGGACAGGTCCCAAGGAAGGAAAAACCTGTCCTCGGTCCTAGTCAACGTTAAAAGTTGCGGTGATTTTGCGGATAGCCTCCATTGTAAGATTTATTAGTATTGTTAGAGTGCAGTTTTGCGACTGCTGCTGGTCCTTGCACGCCATCCTTTGCATATTGCTGCCACATCATCTGTTCTTCAACCAAAAACCTCTGCTTCTTCTCCATATCTGACATTTGAACGTAAGAGGGAGGAGCCACAGCCAATGAAGCTGCAAATGGATCTGAATTGGAATCTCCAGGTCCTGATGTTGGGGGTGCTGGCAATGCTAGCATTGAAGGCCTTCCAGCCGAACCAAGTGCCACACTACTAGAACTTCCATTCATCCCATACCCTGGTCCTTGCATGACTCTATTCACCTCTGCGTGTTTATACATGCCATCCAACAACAATGTATCAAAGCCACCACTATATGTAGGCTTTTGGTTGGACAAGTTGGATGTTGATTGCACAAGTGCTGTTTCCCAATCTGCCTCTTCATCAAATGCATGCCATGGAAGCGCTTGTGTGGAACCTGCTCCTCCTGCTGCTGCTTCTCCATCAAACAAGGCCAAGGTTAGTTTATCCCCTTGTGATTCACTAGTCATCGCGTCATCTCCTAAATTCAATAAATCACCCTCTGTCTGCACTATTTTTTCTTCCTTTGGCTCCTCCTTCACTTCTTCAACCGCTTCCTCCTTGATTTCCTCAGGCGGTGGTAGTGCCTTCGTTGCATTAGGATCCTCTTCCGGTTCTGGTTCCGGTTCCGGTTCCGGTTCCTTCTCTTCTTCCTCCTCTACGTTTTCATTCATATTTTGTAGTAGTTCAGGTCTGTTGCATTGCGCTAAGGCGGACTTGTCCTTGATAAACTCTTCCATGACCTCTAACTTCTTTAACGTGATCCTTTCAATCTCAGGGTACTCCGAAGAGCGTGCGATTCCAATGTTCCTAGACCATCCGTAGAAGAGGTCTAACTCCTCAAATTGCTTCCCAACGCGGCAAAAAATGTCATACACCTTCACACACTCCTGTACCTCCATGTCAGGGAACCGATCAATCAAGATAGACAGTATATCTGATATATCATAATATATCTGAAAACTCTCCTTCACTAGCGGGTAGAGAGCCACTATCACAATACGATGGTTCTTTGCCGCCCCTGTTGCATTGAAATAACCAACAATAAGATTGCTTTATAAAACAAGACATTCTGATCATTCATGATAGAAATGCATCTCTAAACCAGAATGTGAACTTATTGATTTATAAAAGGCTACTTGAAAGAAAATCCCAATTACAGACCTGTAGGGCGGCAAGCTAAAAAGCGCTCAAGCAGCAAATGCAAATGCTGCATTTTGGAAAAGATTTGCTCTAACTTCATGTCACGTACTGGTGTGGATCTTACACCCATTTCTCGTTCTTTTTCTATTTCTGCTTCTCTTTCTCTCTCTTCATCTTCATCAACACTATACCTGCCGCTTTTCCCACGCCGGCTTTGCATCTTGTACTCAAGCCTTTCATCTAGAAACAATGCAGAGGTGCGCACAAACGCAGAGAAGTCCCACGAACCAGATTTGGAGTTGTCACGAAAATCAGACATGTTGAGAAGGCGAGTCCCGCGTCGAGTGGAGAAGAAAATTTCCTGCTCATACGCAGGATCACCGTCTAATAGCAGCCTTTCAATCAAAATGAGCGTTTTCAAAGCCACAGTCCAGCTCCTAGTCTTGTTGAGACGTCTTGCAAGGGTGTTAACACATGCAGTGATGAATGCTCGAGAGTAACACGTGAGGCTCAGAATCTCCCTTATGTACTTCTCTTCTGCAGGGTATTCATCGTGCCTCGTTGCCTTCACAATGGCCACATCAAGGTCTGCAAGCGAGGCGCTGCTTCCCACCTTCGCTAGGCCTATGCTTGTTTGATCCTTAACTGCCCCTAGGGCTCTTCTCAGCTTTGAGTTTTGTGGCATGCTTTGCTTTATTACCTCCTAGATATTCTAATTTCCGACCCTAACGCTAAAATATCTTCAAAATCACCACACCCTGCAAATTTTTTTTCAACGTTCTATTTCAAATTGTAAGATTTATGTATGATGGTAAGGACAAAAAGTAAGGATGCTTTTGGAATCCAACCTGCTTCGAGAGCACCGGAAGGAGGTAATTAAGATTTTTCAACGATTTTTTTTTCTTAATCACAAATGTTTACGGATATCTCTGGCATGTATAAAATGCTGTCTTTGTTGGAATCTTCATGCCAGATGTTGTTACAGGAAAATGAAAAAAAGAAGATAAGAAAGGAAAAGGTAGATAGATTTTTCTATCTCTTTCTTTTCTTACTCTGTGAGATTACAACCCCTAAGCTCAAATTGGGTAAAAATTCCCCGTTTTCTTAGCATAAAAACGTGGGAAACAAAGGAAATGCAATGATATTATTGTATGCGTTAATACCCATTTGAAACCAGTTTGACTCTACTCATCACAACTGGGCTTTGCCATATTTGGTAGGCTAACTTCACCCTTTGACCTTTTCAACGTCAACCCACTAAAAATATGTTTAATATTTTTTTCTCTCTTTATCTGATTTTTTTTTTCGATTTAGTGTCACTATTTTGAAAGGTGTAATTTTTTCCTAATTTGATTGAAAAGTAAATTATTTGTTATTTTCTTTTTGATTTGGTGTTTATGCATTCTTCTCGTTTAATTGTCATAAGAAATCATATCTACCCAATATTTTAATCACAATGGTTAAACACTGCAACATTATTCATGGCAAAATGATATTACCAATATGAAGCAAATATTGAATCCACGGACTCCATCAACCCACATTAACTAAAAAACAACCTTAAACCTCAGTTAACATTTACACAAATTTACCCAAACCAAACAAGCTAGAGGTGTGATCCTTTACACAAATGAAGTGCCCATTGAGAAGTTGAAAACATAAACAATAAGAACGTATAAATTTAGAATATAAAGCAGAGGAAGCTTTCCACCTAAAAAATAACAAAACCAGAAGCCATAAATCACTTCATTATTGGTTGCTTATTTACTTCAATTGAATTGTGAACACACTGTCCTGATTTCTCCAAGGAATCCTGTCTTGACACCAATTTGGCCCATCCTCACGAATGAATCAACAAAATCAGCTTCAAAAGAAGGCTCAAACATTGGACCCAAGGGAGAAAAGTAAGAGTCAATGACATTCTTTGTGGCTATGTCATCATTGAGTCTGGCATCAGATTCTAACACAGCAAAACCTTCCTTTATGTTCTTCAGAATGTGTACGTCAAAATTCTGCTCACTGCCCTCGTCAATGGCTAGCCTAACATTAACATCTCCATTCTGAGGGCACTTTGCTTGCAACTGTGGGAGAAAATTTGGACTAATTGATGGGTCTGATCCTCCACCACTTGGAAAAAAGTTGTACAGTCTTTTAGTCATAAAGAAGCATGCTGTGGTTCCAATTGTATGTGCACCTGAGATTGTTTTCAAAACTCACAATATTACACGAAAAAGAAAACACCAACTTTTACAATCTTTAACCAAGCCAAGTTTTCTTTACTTGCTTATTATTCTGGCTTACATATATTTGTCACTGTCATAACAGTCACCTAGCTAATTTACCATAAATTCTAGTACTTATACGTTCTCAGTTAATCAGAATACACAAAATAAATATGTAAGAGAAAGGGACAAACAAGCATATCTCTATCAATACCAATACCAATTAATGTGGATTGCAACTGTAACTCTGCATGTGCAACATTTGTAAGATAAGAACTGTCATCTGCCACAATTTTGCATTGGGTTTGATACGAAACTTTAAGCGGTCAATGAATTAGGTGAAACCAAAGCTAAGTATAAAAGAAAAGCGAAATGAAAGCTGGCACACATAATAATACCAATGAATCCCTATTCTTACAGCTATATAAAATTAAATATGTCCTCATGATAAGACATAAATTAAATAAAGAAGTCTCACATGTATCATTTATCATCCATCAAATAGAAAACATGATAGATCTTTTAGCAAAAATTATACTAAACAGATATAAAGGGAACATATGCAACTTTTCAGAATCATAGGTACTAAGTTTATGAATAAATTAAAGTGGTAGCTGTTATGGCAAGGTTTCTTGAAAGGTGAAAATTTGTCAAAAAAAGGAAAAGATTACTTAAAAAGATGATGATCTCATATCATATATTTGAACAAAAGATATCGTGTTTCAAAACAATTTCTGCAAAATAAGTTATACTCTCTTTTTTCTTTATCTTCTTCATCACAATTTCTCTTTCTTCGTTCCTTGGGTCTTTCTTTCAAAAGAAATGCTAGTATAATTTATGGTATAATTAGAAATTGTCTTCTGGTAATTCCTAGGACTTCAACATCAATTTCCCAAATTGGCACAGGCTTTCGTTGTATTGTAAAGCGGAGAGTAACATCTGCTAAAATAGTTTAATATCATAGGTTTGGTAATTTGGCCATAGCAGGTCTTTTAATTTGGTTTTTTTTGCCAAGGTTCATATAATTTTTCATCTTCAACAACCATGTTCTCACCTATTCAGCATGACAAAGATAGCATAGTGTGTGAGAGAGTACCACTGAGAAGAACAAGGTCTTTCACTGTGAGACCCTTGTTCAGAAACTTGGTCTTGAGTAGCTCAATTGAATCACTAACATCTGGCATGTCATCTGCAAGAGAAACATTTGAAACCAACCCATCTCTCCTCCCTGTTGGAACTTCATATGTTGGTCCATTCGCCTACGTTCATATCAAACATTATCTAAGTCGCAACTTACAAGAACAAACTCTTCCATCAGCAACAAGAGAAAAAGCATGAATTAACTAATAATAATGAAGTTAGTTAGTACCAAAACAATAGCCTCTCTAGCTGCCAATGCCACTATGTCTGCACAAGAAACCACACCAGGACAAGATCCTTCCAATTCTGCCTTGGCTTTTTCTATCACATCAAACCCTCTAACCCCTTGATGTCCAAATGCGTGTCTCTCTGATTCTGGACCATTCTCAATCAGAATTGAACCATCACAACCCTGAAATTATCCCATCCATTTCAACCGTTGAAGCCAAAAGAAAATAGCACCATGTTATGTATACATAAATATCAATAATACAGTTATATTATTCAGAGAGACCTCAACAAAGCAGTCATGAAAATGAAGTCTGAGCAAGACAGCAGCCATGTTGGTATCAGAGAGAGCAGCTTCTCTAACAACGTCACGGACAACGGAATCTACCTGAGGACAAGTGTTGGAGTAGAACCCTACCTCAAGCTGACCATCAGAACAACCCATTAAGAATGAGAAGAATAAGAGAGACACAACAAAGAGCACCGTCATCACTGCGAGTGCAACTCTGTAGATGAAATATAACTAGTTATAAGCTAACACACTAATTAATATATATATATATATATATATATATATATATATATATATATATTTATTGTTGAAACTATCGAAAAGAAGATTCATCATAAAACATAAACATTAATAACATTTGAGTCTAATTATGTAACGTATTAACACTATTTTTTATTCAAAATCTTAAAATAATAGATTAAGAATCTTTAATTTAATGTGAGAATTATACACACACTTAATTCCTAATATATATATATATAATAATATTTGTTCTCAACACAAATACATAAATGGTTATTTTATAATGATGCTAATGCGAGGAAGAAAAGGTGTTGATGAGGCTGAAATAAATAGACATAGAAATTCATATTGTAGACGGCAAGTTGTCAATAAGTTGGCCACGTTTCAACCAGTGCATGACTCTTGTGATTATCACTTCTCCTTTACTTCTGTTACCAAAGTCAATTCTGCATCCTTTTCATTTATCCTCTTTTATAAAAAAATGCATGATTCAGTTGCACGCACTTCAACCTCTCTGTTACCAATTATTACAACTCACTTCATTTATTTGAGAAAATTACGTGAATTAAAGTTTTTCTTCAGCAATCCGCGTAATAATAAGTCAACTATAAGGTTCAATGCTTGCTATTATTTTAGTACAATTTCAGTTATACTTAAAATACTTACTGTACTATATTACTGTGTGCTTTCTATTTTATATTGGTAATGCATCTAAGCAGAGTTATTCTTATATTTTAAGAAGTGTAAATGAAGGTCATTGTCATTTATGAAAAGCCTAGTGTTGGTTAGTGGCAATTTAAATTAAATTTGAATAGTTCTTAGTGAGTGTGATATTCTAATAACTAAATATAGAGAAGTGTGATAATCTTGTCCCTCCAATTAAGCACAAAGATTATAAAAAAAAGTTGTATTTTTTTAAATAAAAAAAATTAAAATATAGAAGATAATGTCAAATGTAAAAAATTTCTATGTATCAAAGTATAATTTGTCTTTGAAACTTTCATGCTGGTATGAGTCAGCATTTTATTGAGGTGTGAGTCACTGTTTGGGGTGGCCTACCTTCTCCCTTCTATTTGTTTCGTATAATGTTCAAAAATGTCTTTTTAATAATTTTCTTTTTGACAATTTTTTTATAACCGTCTGTGTTATTACGTGATTAGTACATTTTAAAATTGGTGTTAGCTTGTCATTAGTACGTTTCAAAATTGGTTCATCTATAATGTTTCAAGTTAATAGTAAAACTTTTTCTATTTTAAATTTTGTTTCTGTAAATCCTATATAGGCATATACAGCTCAGCATACAGTTACTCTTTCCACGTACATATACAATAATGGTAGAGTTCATAAGGCATAATATATGATATATATGATGAAGTGATATAAAGCATACATCCCATTTATATGAGTGATGAAATGATGAAATGCATTATTATTGAACATTTTCAGAAATATCTGTAATTGAAGGTTTCAACTTTGAGGATAAACCTCTCTCTGCTGCTCCCAGTGAGGGTTTATCGTTTAACGGTTATTCCCTTCTGCATCCTCAATCCTGCGATTGTTTTGAACTGGTAAAGTCTCAGACTTTAATCATCTTTTGATTCGTTTTGCATTTTTCCTTAGTTTGTTTTCATGTCAACTCAGCATCGGCGCTTATCAAATACGAAAATCATTTATCCTGTGTTGTTGAATAGGGCCTTGTGAGGAAACCCTAATTAGAAAGCTGGTGTTTTTACATTTTAATTGATTCTTGTTTTTTGGAATATGAAGATTTGGGATGTGCTTTTAATGAATGGTGTCTCCATCTGTGAGTGAATGCAATTTGATAATTTTCTGAACTTATGTTCATTTTTCTGGTCCTTTCATTCGTTGGTGTTGGGTATGGTAAGCCTCATCCTTCACTCAGGTTATCTCTCCCCTTGTTATTGTATATGCCATTCACTTCTCATCTATGATGGAAACGGACACAAAATAACAGCTAAATAAAACAAACAAACCCACATAAAGATGGAAAGAGAGTGGGCTGCCTTGCTACTGTAGAATCAACAACAGAAGGCTATATCATCGTCAGTCCCCTCCCCCCTCCCTTGCAATTAAAATTTAACAAACATTACTCGTGGGAATTTTGGTTCCTTGTGGAGTTGTTCAATGCTTATAACATGAACATTGGAAGTCTATGAACTTATTAAAATCGTCCTTGCAGGTTTGTGCTATTTTAAAAGTGAAACAGACTGAGTGTGAACTGTTGACCTGGCATGGCAAGCTTGTTGACAACATCGGTCATCAGCTATTGTCCTGTGAACAATGGTTCCAGGGGATTTGGAAAGTCGGGGAATTTTTCTAAAGGAAGTCATTGGATAAAAGCGGTGAAGATAGAGAAATCCTTGGAGGAATTGTACAATGTGAAAGTGGAAAGAAAAGTGTCTCCTGAGAGACTAACTGAGCTTGGAGTATCAAAATGGTCAGTGTGGAAGAGTGGGAAAAGCAAGCTTCCCTGGGACTGGCAGGTAGACCAACTGGTGTACATTGAAGAAGGGGAAGTGAGAGTTGCGCCTCAAGGAAGCAAGCGTTTCATGCAATTTTTGGCTGGAGACTTGGTCCGGTACCCAAAGTGGTTTGAAGCTGACCTCTGGTTCAATGGCCCATATCAAGAACGTTATAGTTTTAGAGCATATGGTGATGATTAAAGTAACATCCACGTCTTATCTGGATGTTTCAAGTAATTGACGTGTTATGTAGTTTTAGTTGTCCAGTTCTAATTGCAATGTCAATATATTTGACTGATTGCGATACTTCACTCTCTTCTAAAAGATTTGGTACTAATTGCTTATGTTGTATCCTTTTTCATGTTTTTGCCTTTGCAAGGAAAGACTTCCCGATGAGTTTATCCAGACCAACTTGATATTCCATCACTATACTAAGCTCGCAGATGATTTTTGTTTTTCAAAACCTATCAACATAAATATATATTTTAAGGTAATGCAAACGTGTACAAGTAAGAAAGATATCTCTTTATAAAAATAAGAGCACACATTAACTTGGAGCCGTGTATGTTCAACTCTATACTCGGAAAATCACTCACCGGATGGGATAGGTGTATGGAAACATTGTGCTTAGTGGAGGGTCTACTATGTTTCCCGGAATTGCTGATCGTATGAGCAAGGAAATCAGTGCTCTAGCACCAAGCAGCATGAAAATCAAGGTGGTTGCACCTCCCGAGAGAAAGTATAGTGTCTGGATTGGTGGTTCTATCTTGGCATCGCTTAGCACCTTCCAACAGGTTTGTACTGATTCTTTTCTCAATTCAACAGAACCCCTAACCCCTCCCCTTGTGTAATTATTACGAATAAAACTGATTAGTTTATGGAAGTCATTGGATTTTTACTTTTTTCTACTGTATATAGATGTGGATCTCTAAGGGTGAATATGATGAATCGGGGCCAGCTATCGTTCATCGGAAGTGCTTCTAAGTTGGGTCAAGTTGAACTGAACGGTTATCAAGTTCTGCATGCATCCGATCCTGTTTCATATTTCAGTCAAGTTTGGTTGAATTATTTGATATTTCATGCTTTTGGGTTTTTGATAGATATATCTAGTTTAATGAATGGATTTATAAGTTGAGTATGTAATATGTTTCTCCGTTAGGTTCTTGAAGCCAGACTTTTTATGCAATTGGCGGATGGTATTGGAACTCTGTAGGTTCTGCTGGGTTTGATATTCCTTTTCTTCGTTTTTCATGCTGTGGCCAAGAATTAGGTGCCTCGGTTTAGAAGGACGATAAGTTTAAGGATATTTTCTCCCAGGTGGATTTTTGAGTCAGTTTCTGTTTATTAGTTATATACCTAATTGGTTTTATGTTTGCAATACTCTAAAGGAATGTTTTTATTTTGAGTTTGTGTGATCAATCGTTCATACACCATATGGTTAAAACTTAAATGAAATCTATTTGTATACGCCTGTGGCATATATTTAAACAGGGATAGAGTTTAGTGCGTATATGCTCCCTGCCTTTCGATATTCCAGAAAAAGGTTCACGAGGAACGAAAGATGGACCCTGCCTTAGTACCATGATGCTGTTCGAGTTCGATCCATCAACCGAACCTTAATGGTACTCAGTCCTGATGAAAAGTGTACTTTTTTTCACTTCTTTTCAAAGTTGATGTATATTTTCGTCTAGCATTTGCTCTAGAGATTTGCTTATTTCTGATCACTTTCATCTTTCTTTGGATTTTCGTAGAAAGGGGATGAGTCAGACAAGGCGAGGATGTTGTCATCCTTATCCTAATAAAGATTGAGTGGGAAATATAGTACTTACGATATTTATAAATGGACTGGAATTGCAAGATCAATGGAAGTTGCACTTGTTTTCTTCAGTATTATATAAAAAATAATAACGTGAAATAAATGAAAAGCTTACATGCTTATATTGTTTCTTTTTCTTTTCTTTATCTTTCATGTCTCAAGACTCTAAAGGAAAGATACCAGAATAAAAAACATGAATCTATCGAAATTATCCTAATGTCAATATAAAATGATATTAAATTATAAAAACAAGAATCATTCATTGTATTACATTATTAACAATCTGAATTTATATCATAATTAAAATATACTTCCGTGCGTTTCGGTGGAAGATCTGTTTCCTTGTCTAGCTGTCTTGTACTTTTAAGCTTTAATCATCCGTATACATCATTATAGTCTGCAAAAGCTTTTGAATCGTTACATTCTAGACAACTGACTTTGCTGTAATAAAAAATGAGTTCTTAAAAGTAATTACTTGATTTTTAATTAATAACTATTATTTTTATTAATTATTCATTAATAATTATGTCTAATTCAATAATTATTAATATATAACTTTTATTATTTTTAATTAATAACTATTATTTTTATTAATTGTTCTTTAATAATTATTATTGTTCATATTAGTTATCAATTAATTACTATTTTGAATATCTACAGTTTCTTTTTGAGTGGATGGTTACACTGTAATATTTTCAGACGGTTGTCTAATAAAAAATGTCATATATAATTAGATTATCCTTGATAACAATTTTTAAATTAATTGATAATAAAAAAATCTTTCCTGTATCTACATAAAAATTCAATATAAAACCATTTATTCTAAACAAGCTGTCTATGATTTGCGTGTAAATCTCATCCTTTCCCTCCATTTTCTTCTTTCCTTCCCTTCTCACTCAAAGGTATGAGAATAGTTCGTGATACAGCATCATACCCATGTGTCATTCCTATCATCTCGTTGACATAACTTTCTCATGCCCCAATTCTCTCAATTCGTAAAAATCTTTAATCCCTAAATATTGGTATAAGTAGGATACTCTAATCGTCTTTCATTCATTCCAGCAACTTCTTTTCTTAAAAAGAGGTACCTTTCTTTAGTTGAATTTGCGTGTATTGCTGCTGGTATTCACACAGAACATTGAGAAAGAGAGAAGGGAAGAAGGATGGATCACCAAGCTGACACTAACAGAACTGATTTGATGACTATCACACGCTTTGTTCTGAATGAACAGTCTAAGTATCCCGAATCACGTGGTGATTTCACCATCCTTCTCAATACCATTGTTCTTGGTTGCAAATTTGTTTGTTCTGCTGTTGGCAAGGTGTTTTTTTTCCTCCAACCATACACATCATTTTCTTGGACACTGGGGAAACTGTTATTTTTACCGGAAAAAAAAAACATAGTTTTCCCCCGTCCAACTTTATGTTCTCATGATTTGACATTTTCTTTTTGGAGCATTTATCTTTACATATTTTGTTGGGCACTTTTTCTGGCAGGCTGGGTTGGCTAAACTCATAGGACTTGCTGGAGAGACCAATGTTCAAGTGAGTTCTATATTTCTCATTTTCGAAATAACCATTGACATAAATCGCTAGTGTGTATGAATAGGGACAACTAGCTTTTGAGTCCAAATCCAAATTTTAGATACCATATCAAAGTTTAGCAAATTTTTCTATGTTAAGGATCTCACGAATTAACTAATGATATTAAAATACTGTACATAATTATAGTTACAATCCTTTAGTTTTTGGGATGATCCAAACACAAAGTAATGATATATTTTCTTAATTACACTATTATGCTTTGGTGTTTTATCATATTAGGAGTAAGTATGCCTTTTGTAGGGGGAGGAGCAAAAGAAATTGGATGTACTTTCAAATGAAGTATTTGTGAAAGCCTTAATTAGCAGTGGACGCACAGTAAGTGTGTTTATAGTTCTTGTTTTTTCATTCTCCTTTTCTTTAAATTTAAGTTTGACTCCGTGCAGCCTTTGGGCATATTTTCTCGTAAAAATCCAATCTGTTGTCTTGACAGTCCGTTCTTGTTTCCGAAGAAGTTGGAGAGGCCATATTTGTGCCACGATCACACCGTGGCAAGTCAGTTCAAAGCTCTAGAACCAACTAATACTCCATCTTTTAGTGGTTTTGATAAAATACATTATCTGATCAAAGTTCCTTTTGATTTTGTAGATACATTGTTGTGTTTGATCCTTTGGATGGATCCTCAAACATTGACTGCGGAGTTTCTATTGGAACTGTATGAATTTTTTTTAACATCAATTGCCAAACAAAATTGCTGCATTTAAAAACAGAAAACATTATAATAACTGCCAGCATTTTTTCTGTTGCACATAGATCTTTGGAATTTACATGGTAAAGAATGAGGCTAAAGTAAGTCTTGAAGATGCAATGCAACCTGGAAACCAAATGCTAGCAGCAGGTTACTGCATGTATGGAAGCTCTTGCACGGTAAAACAGACAAAATCTGTGAAACACGACTTGTATAACTATTAAAAAAAATATTTCCTTTTCACAACGAATTTCAAGGTTGTCCTGTTTTTCTTATACCAACATAATTAGAAGTTCCCTATTTTTCTAGTCACCAATATATGATGCTGATTGAATAAATTAATTATGGAATTGCAGTTCGTGCTTAGCACAGGAAATGGAGTGAATGGTTTTACACTCGATCCTTCCCTTGGGGAGTTCATATTAACTCACCCCAACATCAAGGTATATGCAATTGGCCGTGAAATTGGTATATCAAGTTATTAGAATTTTTAGCAGGAAATTCTAAATTTTCTTCTATGTAATAAGGCGTAGTAGTATCAAGATGTGTACATGTGACTCCAGAGTCCAATTCATCCTTGCTCTGCACACATTGCACATAATTTTTTGTGTATCAAACGTTAGACTGTTAAAGCGAGCTTTCAATTTTGTTTAATTACTGTGTCACTTGCATAGATACCAAGGAAAGGAAATATTTATTCCGTGAATGAAGGAAATGCCAAAAACTGGGATGAACCAACCACTAAGTAAGTTATGGAGACCTATTATTTGAAATCTAATTGAACCCGAAATAACTGATTTAATTTATTAATAATTCCTTTCATAAATGACAAAATTCTTGACACTTTCTGTTCCAGATACGTACAAAAGTGCAAGTTTCCTCAAGATGGTTCACCACCAAAGTCTCTTAGGTACATAGGAAGGTATTTGATTCTGAACTTCTTGTAGTATCTTGGCCTTCTTTTATATGTCTTCATTTCAATTCTAACAATGATGAGCAACACAGTATGGTTGCTGACATCCATCGAACATTGCTTTATGGTGGTATCTTCATGTACCCTGCTGATATAAAGAGTCCACATGGAAAGCTACGGTATGATGTACTTTGAATTAGCTTCTAGGAAAACCATCTCTCACCTACACTTTTGCATATTCAATTTTCCAAATCAAGACGTGTTTTCTGAGTTACATGACTTATTTATGGGATTTCACTGTGAAATCAGGATTCTGTATGAAGTATTTCCAATGTCATATTTGATGGAGCAAGCAGGAGGTCAGGCTTTCACAGGAAAACGACGGGTATGCCTCTCATTTTCCTTTCACCTGATAGTTTATTATTGCAAACACTCTAGCTCAAATGCAATGTTAATATCCAATAGTAAAAAACTAAATAACTTAGACGGCAGTACATGCATTTTTGCTTCTTGAACTTAACATGTGGATCATAATTTGATGTCACTTCTGATGGATCCTTTTTTGAATTCTTTTACGTATCAATGTTTAAGCAACTACAATAAATTCTAGGAGGTTTTGAAGCATTATATGTGTATACATTCCTTATTTATGAATGGATTGGCAAATTGCAGGCTCTTGACTTGGTTCCAAGAGAATTACATGAACGATCACCAATATTCCTAGGCAGTTACGATGACATTGAGCAAATCAAAGAGCTTTATGCATCATCCAAAGCAGATGGTGCATGAATATTGTCTTTCAATCTTTGAATCTTTTCTTTCATGTGTTAACATATATTTGTTCTTGGGCTCTTGAAAGTTCATTGGATATCACAACATTTAACCTTTTGTTTAATAAAAAAATTTAAAAGGAAACAAATGGGTTAAAAGTTTCTTTTTTTCCTTTTAATTAAAAACCTCATTAAGTTGTAAAGATAAAGTGACTTAACCTGTAAAACTAGATTTTTATTCCCAACTATTGCACTTGTCTATGAAAATTTTCCGGACAGAACAGAACACACGGTTCTGAAAACTAAATTTTGACCTTCTCTTAATTAATAAGAACAAAATGTTCTAAAAGGAAAAAATAATGTGAGAAGTTTTCAAGAATCAAATTCTGACCTCTCCAAAATAAATTGTACTATTATGATAAATGGAGATGAGAGTATGCTTCATGAAGAGCTATTATAGAAATCTATGCTAGTTAGGGGAAAAAATCTCTAAAGTCATTAATTTTTGTGAAAAAAAAAGGGAAAAGTCTGACATGATGCATCACAGCATAAAAAAAAGTCCATCTCAATATTTCTGGAGATCCCTGATTTTGGATTCATTTGGATTAGATAATTTTTTTTTTAATTTTAACACTTGGAACCAAATAAATTCAATCTAATTTGCATCACCGTTGGTAACAAAGATTTGACGAAAAAATTAAGTGTTGGAAAGATCATATATATAGATGATCAACTATATGAAAATGCTTTTGTGAGAAAGGTTATATCCCAATCTTTCATGGTTAAAATTATTTAATCTTCTCATAAGAAAGTCAAATAAATCGCATGTCAATCAAAGTTTAGTCAATTATATGAAAATAAAATTAAATTTAGTCAAGTAAATTATGTGGAAAGAAAATTAACATTGATTCTCCTTGCTTATACTATATATCATCACTTAAACTACATGAATTCATTAATAAGTAACAAACTTTCGTAATCAACTTAAAAATCTTACTCTTCTTCATTACTTGACCAACTATTATTTTTGGACATTAAGAGTTTTATATCAAAGATAATTGATTTATATCTCTCATTTAAACTTCAATTTATAACTTGATTAAAGAGGTTTATTACTTGAGTGAAAAATTAAACACTCAAGTATATTTCTTTGTTTTGGATATATATATATATATATATATATATATATATATTTGACCTTATAGTATTACTATTACTACTATTAAATTATTTTGACCTTATAGTATCTTATGTAGTAATGCAATCTAGATCAAATAAAACTTTAATTATATTCAACAAGCACATTGAATTGATCTCAGATTAATCAAATATGTTGAGTTTAAGTTTATTAATATATAATTACATGAAAAAGTATTGATTAAGTTCTCATTTTGAAATCAAGTAACCTGAGATATTAGGTGGAAATAAAATTTAGATTTTGTGGACATTTAATATCTATAGTAATAATTGTGTATACATGAATAGGTAAGTTAGACGCAATCTCAAAAGGAGAAGGCAATGGTGGGCGCTGTCTAAAAGCATAATTAAGACAGACATTAAATAAGTGAGAAAACCAAACTTTCCAATTTTAGTTTGGTTTTTACAACATGCTAATGCCTTTTATGACTAAGCTTCCATCAAGGTAAACCTATGACCCTTTTTCATTTTTCACCAATTAATGGAATTATCAGACCCCACTACACTTTTTCTGCATTTTTCGTCTCCATCTTTCTCCTCTATTGTGTCTTCATTTATGTTAATCAAATCTACTCCTAAGATTCAAATTGGTATTTGCTTCTTATATAATTCATTTTTAATGGTTTTTCTATCCCTAGTTTGATCTTATATATTGATCTAGTTCATCTATTTATTTTAAAATATTTTATATTCAAGTCACAGTATTTTAAAATATTATAATTAAATATCAGATGTTAACAAAATGGATAAAACTAGAGGAGTTCCAACAAACTTAACTTAATATCAATTACGAAATTTTGATAGTTAGTACAAGAAGTTTAAGTGTGTATATCACATAATTTCAGTAGTAATTTTTGTTTTTATGTTTTATATTTTTATCTTTATTATCATTTATGCAATATATCATTGACAATTTGGAGACGGATAATTGAAAAAAAATATCTTATTTATTTTTTCCTTATCGTCATTATTATTTTATGTGGGTAATGAATTGCTAATATAGTATCATAGTTGCAAAAAAATGTATGTTTTTTTTTTTAATTTTGGATAGTTGAAGTATTATTATTTAAAAAATTATAGTATTTTATGGAAATGGGTTCTCTTTTGACTGTGTTATAAAGATAAATTAAGTGCTTCTCTTGCAGGCATGAATTTTTTTTCCTTCTATACCAAATAAGAAAGAAAATAATAATTATACAAGCATTTCTTTTGAGGAAAATATTGCATATAATTATGTCTCAAGAGATTCAAAGAATGAATATTCTACTTTTATTACTCTAATAGAAATACAAAATGTTTATATTCAATTTTTTATTATTAATATAAAAAATATTACATTGTAAAATTACAAATAACTTTTATTTCTTTAATATTGTTTTATATTAATAATAATAATATAACCTTACATTTCTCAACATATAAATATAAAAAAATAAAATAACTAATAACCATAACACCTAATTAATGAAAAATAAAATAAAATAAATTTAATTTAAAAATATAAAAATTTTAATACTCAATGGACATAAAAAATTAATAGACATTCAATTGAAAATATTCAAGTTTATTAATAACTCAAAACTTAATTAAGCCAAAAATATACTACACAAATTTAATAAATATTATAAAAGAGAATATAAATATAAAACTGTAAAATAATTTAATAATAACTATGTACAAAAGTTACAAGCTATTAAAGTTTGTTTACAAAGTAATATGGATTCAAACTAACTTTTTCTATAAGCATAAAAATTAGTTAAAGTTTATCGTCAAACATAAACCAAAACCACACTAAAAAACATTACAAATAAAAAATTAGACTAAACTTTAAAAAAAATGAAGACTCTTAGATTTTTTGTAAAAAATGTAAGAGAAATTTAACTATAACCTGATTAAAAAATTTAATTACATCTCTACAATGCATGAATCCATTTAATATCTTCTTGTTTTACAGTGAATAAAAATAGAAAAGTAAAAGAAAATATGAAAATATAAGAAACATATATATATATATATATATATATATATATATATATAGTGAGTTATATTTTTTAATTATATAGTAAATAGTAATAAAATGTTCATAATACAAATATGTATATGTTTATGTTATATAACTGATTGCGTTAAATTATAATTTTTTATGTGAGTAATATTTTATTGATATTTATAATAATATTTTAATAAAATAAATAAATAAATTTGATTTTTACTTATTTTATTTTTTGGTAAAAATAATGTTAGTTCACTTTTTTTTCATTCTTTCAATCCACTAAACCAACATAGGTTTTGATTATAAGTATTTAAGAAAAAATATTGTTAAAAAGGTAATGTAAGAAAAGGTAGAAGAAAGAAAAAACCATAAGTTATTTAATAAGTTTAAAGTAGAAAAGGACAAGTTGTTCACAGGTGATAACGGGAGGAGGTTGAAGAATCTGGAGATTGACCTAGGAAAAGAGGTTTGACACGTGTCAGGCTAGAGCAAAAAGTGTGTGGTATTTTGACACTAACGACTGAGAAAATGACATGTGAAAGAAACAAAGAAGGGCTCTTTCTACTTTGGAATCTGCCCCCTAATAAAACCCTACCTCACAACACCATTTCCCAACAATAATAAAACTCTCAATTAACTTCTCGACTCTTCTCTATTACACTCTCTACTACTTTTCAATTTCGTGTTTAACAACCCACTACCCACTCAGATTCACTTCTATTCATATTATATATAGTAATTTGCATTTTTTGAAATTGTCATTACAAAACAGAACCATGAAGAATGCGTGCAATGTGGTGCAGGCCATGAAACCCACCCTGCTAATGCTGGTGGTGCAAGTAGCATTTGCCGGAGTTAATATCTTCTACAAGCTTGCCGTCAACGATGGCATGAACTTGAAAGTCATTGTTGCCTACCGTTTTCTTTTTGCCACCGCTTTCATTGTTCCACTTGCTCTCATTCTTGAAAGGTACCATTTCTGTTTTTCACACGTTTAAATTCTTATGTAGTTTATTTCTTTCTTTCACGTTTGATTGTGTTGTT
This sequence comes from Vigna umbellata, assembly GCF_029865625.1. NCBI lineage: Eukaryota > Viridiplantae > Streptophyta > Magnoliopsida > Fabales > Fabaceae > Vigna > Vigna umbellata. Next base: position 70,233,501 of record NC_142169.1, read on the forward strand.
TCATGTTTGATTGTCTTGTTTCTTACAGACTCACTTTAATAAATTAGGAAACACAAAACAAGGTCACATGTTTCTTTTGTTTGATTGGCAGGAAGAAGAGGACAAAGATGAATTGCACCATACTGTTTCAGTCATTTCTTTGCGGCTTATTTGGGTATATGTTGTCGTTTAACTGTTCAGATGCGATTTTCTTGTTCCTTAGCTATCTATTCTTGGTACTCTTCTCTAGATTAAGAATGTTAACCAACTGATTTTGAGCCAAATACATATTATGTAAAATGATTATGAGTTTTGTAGACTGTGTTGGCACAATGAATTTGTATAAGTACATAGCAATATTTACACATGGAACTATTTTTTACCAGCTGTCTCCCCCTCACCTGGCAAGTTTTCAGGAACTTATTTATTACAAATTATGAATATACTATTACTAATAAATACTGACTCAATTATTAAAATCATTTTTTTATCTCTATTTGACAATATTTTTCTCAAAATTATAATTCAAACACTTGACATTTAAAAAGACTTAATTTAAATGATTGTAATTTAATAATATTCTTTCTTAATTAAAAATAGCGTGATGTGAGAACATAAAGTAGTAGAGATGATGAAATGTCTGATATTCTCCAAATACAAGTAAATTAATTATATGAATTGCATAGGATGTGTATATTCGTAAATTGAGTGTATGAGTTACGCTATTAGTCTAAATATGTCTTTCTATCTTTAATAATATTATTAAATTTTTAATAATATTAAGTTTTTTGTCTTTACTCTTTCTTATGATAAACTTTTAATCAAATCAAATAAATTTTAGAATACATATATAATATGTTTATTTATTTTTAAGATTTTTATTTATTATATTTTTATTTGTTGTTTTATTTATTTTTATATAATAATATCTCACTTAACCAATTTTAATTATTCAATCAATTAAATCTTAAAAATGTGTGTCTTTCTTATATTAAATCTTTAATAATATTGCACTGTTTTTTATAAATTTTATATTCAGTCATTTAATCTTATATATCAATATTGAGAAGTAAGTGTAAAAAAACAAAGATAAAAAAGAATAAAAGATAAATTACAAACTTATAGAAAATATACAATCTAATTATCTATAATTTAATCTGTTGAAGTTATAAACTAATTATTCAAAATCCTATTAATATAGGCAAATAAATTTATGTTCCTCTTAAATTAAGTTAAAAAAAAAAAGAATTTTTTCCTAAGATTTTTCTTTTTAACTTTTACTTTCTCACAAGTCTCACACTATCTTTTGTCATGACAAAAACAGGTTTTCTTGGTTTTTTTTTTATTATAAAATAAAATACAAATTGCAGTGGTAATATAAAAACAAAAGACGGAATTTCTTACTAAAAATTTGGTATAAAGATACACATAAAATTTAGCAATGGAATAACTTTTTCTATAATATTTTAAACGAACTGGTCTTGGTTTAATATGCAGGGGATCTTTAGCTCAGAATTTCTACTTGCGAGCTCTGTCCTTAACATCTGCAACATTTGCATCTGCAATGGCTAATCTTGTACCAGGCATAACCTTTATCATGGCAGTTTGCTTTGGGTAAACTCAGTATATCCCTCATATTATTATTATTATTATTTTAAACTTTTTTAAATTTACTTTTAAATTAATTTAATTTAATTATTTTCAGTTTGGAAAGATTGAATTTGAGAACAACATTCGGAAAGGCCAAAATAATGGGTACATTAATTGGAATTGCTGGAGCAATGGTTCTTACATTCGTTAAAGGTAAAGATATTGAGATAGGGACGTTTCACTTTAACCTTTTGCCTGAGAATGGCGCACACCCACAGGTGCAGGCTACCGGCGGCGGTGCCAAGACCGTCATGGGTGCTTTGTGCGCTCTGGCTAGTGGAGTCAGTTATGCGTTCTGGCTCATCGTTCAGGTAAATAAACTTTTTTTATTGTTTAATTCAGATTTTCTTTGGTGCATTTTTTCATACACTTACAGCTCTTAAAATTTAATTTTGGTCAGGCGAAGATGAGTGAAAGATATCCTCATCCCTACTCTAGCACAGCGTTGATGTCACTGTGGGGAGCATTAGTGTCCATTATGTTTGCACTTTTCGTTGAGAGGGACTGGAATCAGTGGAGGTTGGGTTGGAATATTAGGCTTTGGACTGCAGCATATGCGGTATTAATAGTTGTATAATTCCAAAAGTCTATTTATTGCTTTTTCTGGTAGCTGTTTTTGGTATTCAAATAAAGGTAGAAAGCATGTCTATTGAAATGGTTGTAAATAGTTTAAGAAATGTGATTATTGTTGTATTTTTCTATGACTAAATGCAAAATGTCATCATCTAAATGGTGTTGTAGGGTATTGTGGTTTCTGGGATTATGGTGGTTGTGATTTCATGGTGCATCCGCATGAGAGGCCCATTATTTGCCTCTGTTTTTAACCCTCTGATGCTTGTAATAGTCGCCTTGGCTGGTTCTACCATGTTGAAGGAGAAGCTACACCTTGGATGGTATGTACCTTTACAATTATTAAGGTTTAGCATTTTAATATGCAATGATGTTGAATGTTTCTGAAATGAATTTATTTATTTATTTTTATATAAATTTGTTTCAGCATTATTGGAGCTGTGCTGATTGTGTGTGGCTTATACATGGTTTTATGGGGTAAAAGTAAAGAGATGAAGAAAAATAATCAATTGGTGCCAGCAGCAGATAACAGCCATGAGGATGAGTCTGATAGGGTGGAAGTAGTAGTTAGGGATGAAGTAGAAGATAAAAGCAACCAAAAGAAAAGACATAAAAACGATGAAAAAGTAATTGGGGATTACCACGAAGATCGAAAGCTAGAGCAGAATTTAGATGTACCAAGTCAGAGTAATCAGGGAAGAGATGAGGAAAATTCTAATACTGTTTTCTGTACTTAATAAATATCTAATGTATGCTTATGTTTTTTTTATTGTACTAAGGAATAGAAATAGATTCATCCATGAAAAGTATATTTCTAACCCAAATCAACTTGCTAATATAATTTTTAGTAGTTCTGAAACATATCAGAGGCTAATCTTATGAATATAAGTACATCTAGGTCATTAATAATTAAGTATTTCAATCTTATATTTATAATCATATTTCTTACTTTCTCTTTCAACTATTTCAACTTATTAATGGTCAAAGTTTATTTAAGAATGGCTAATATATATTTTCTCTTATTCTAACCTTAATTGTACAATTTTTACGCAGTCTTTTACTTTTTAAACATGTTTTTTTTACTTATTTAATATTCACAAAGTTTATTCTTTTTTTATGTATCATTGAGTATATTGGGCGGTTTTAGCAAATCCTGGTTAGTTTTGGTGGTTTCAACAAAATCCATGCTAATACTAACGGTTTTCACAAAACTCCACCCGTCGGTGATTTTCGCAAAGCTCTTGTTAGTACTGGCGGTTTTGACAAAACCCCGTTAGTACCAGCAGTTTTCACAAAATCCCTGCTAATACTGACGATTTTCTCAAAACCGCCAGTAATTACTTAGTGATGCAACTTTTTCTAGCGTTTTTTCTAATTGCGAATAACCTACTTTTCGGGAGTTAAAATTGCCGGAAACGAAAAAATAATCCCGATAAAAATGTAGATTTTTTAAGTGTATTAGCATTCCTAATTCAAATCAAATAGGAGGTCAATGTTGAAAAAAAAAATATACGAGAAAATTGACTAAATCATGAAAATAAGAAACATATGAGATATTTAAAAAAAACGAAAATATATACACCTCAGATACAAAATCATTTTCTTTATATTTAATCAACGAACTAATAGGAGTAAAAAAAGGTTAAAAATAAAGGGTATGAATTTAACTTAAGAAAATTATTTACAGGAGACAACAAATAGTAAAGAAAAAAATAATTCTTTTATAATTAAAATAATTTTATACAAGTTATTTAGTGTCTCTCTCTCTATATATATAATATTATTTAAATACGTGAATAGTTTACTTTTAATTTTAATTAATAAAGAATTCAATTTTATTTATTTTTTCTTTATATTGTCTCTCGTAAGCTTTTACAAAGACATTCGTCCTTCGCCAAGAACAGTACACCTTTAGAAATGAAAAAGAAAAAGAAAAAAGACAAGGTATTTATATGGAGCCAATTAATTTTTGCATACAACGAATAAATAAACAGTTACCATTCATAATTATAGTTATCTGCATCCAAATCTTATACTATTTTTATTTCGTCTTATTTACTATCATATATAAACCTTTCTCGTGGTTTCCAAAGTTTTATATTTTTATTTTTGAAATTGAAATTTAGTAGAAAAATCTAGTGTGCTGGCCTGATTAAGAAAGGTTAATAAATCGAGAATTAAATAAATTTGTTTAACTCTAACTTTCGTAACTTTTTCCCTATGAAATATAAGATAATATTAATAGTAACGTCTTATAAGTCATCCCAAATTTTCTCAATTAATGTGATAAGAGATTTAAATCTTTTAAACTAGTCCAGACACTTACCATCACATTCAAATAGAATATAGGTAAAAAATAAAAGACGTATTTAAATTTAGTTAATAATTTGATTTCTTCTATGTAATATTTTCCTTTTTAGCAATTTGTTTTTTGTTTTCTTATTTTTCAACGAATATTTCAGTGTAACTCTTATAATGGAAAAAATGTCACCATTTTTGTTTTTCAAATATGTTTATGAATTGATTTATTATTGTTTTTATTATTTTAAAATTAAAATATCTACTAGTGTCAAGTACCCAGCAAAGCGAAGTATGTAAGAACACAAGTTCAAGATTCTTTAATTCAAAGATCATAAAACGTTAACAATTTTTTTAACAACTTTTTTATAATAGGATATATGTCGTCAGTTTATTGATATGTTTAAATTTAAATTTAGAAAATTATTTCGAACGGATGAATCACAAATAATCAAGTATGAGTTATCAAAAATTTGTAAAAAAAAATATTTTTCCTAATCGAAATTCTAAAGCAGTACGGATTCTTGAATCGGTCATCACTCAAAAGATAAATTAAAATTAGAATAATTTCAATGAACAATTAGACCAAATGGATCAGAGAAATGAACTGAAAAAAATGCAGTGAGAAGTATATACATGCAAAGTTCCAGGATATCAAAGATAAATGTAGTCAAACGTACATGCCCATGGGATATTAATGTATGAGAAAAAGCTACAAACGAGTTACAAATTACTGTTTATTCATATACAGACTGGTATGGAAATAAATGAGATAGAAAAAAATACAGATAGATATATTTTCTTTTTTGGAGAGTCACCTCTTTCATAAGACTCAACAAAGAAATGGATGGTTACTTTATCATTTTGTTTATCATTTTGTGAGAGAGTACATTGAAATTAGTTAAAGAAATAAGGTTGTTTATGAATAACAAATTAGTCACTGATCTTGTTAAATATCAAATGTTTCAGAATTTAAGTGAGTTTAAGTTGTATATTGGATAAAAATGGAAAAGTAAAATAATATATAAAGATGAAAGACTCGTTAATCTATTACTTTAAGATTTTGAATAAAGAGTAATATCAATTTTTTATATGATTAAACTCAGATGTAGTTAGTGTTCTATGTTTCAAAAGTAATATTTTAGAAATTTGAGAAATATAAAATTAAAATTTTTCACGAACTCAAGTTCGTGTGAGTCAGCGAGCTCAGTTCGTCCAAGGTCGGCTTGGTTTGGCAGCTCGGCTTGTGAGATCGGCAGCCCAGCACAGGTGTTAGGAGCCCGGTAACTCGGCTTGGGTGCATAGAAGCTCGGCTCCAGCACGGGAACTCGGCAGACCGGCCCAAGAGCTCGCAGGTCCATTTTTACTGAAAATGTTTTGTTTTTGGTTTGTTTTTTGGTTTAAAGAAGTGTGTTAGTGTTTTGGTTGTAATACAAAAAACATTTGTCAGTTACATCATGATCATGTGCTGACTTATAAAACTCGGTTGCTTTATTTCCTTATTTGAATGATATTACACCGTCCACTTGAATGATATTATGTGAAAATTATGGAATTGACATGGGAACGAGAAAAACTACCAATCTGTCAATTTAAGTGTAAGATATTGTTGGGATGGACAAATAGAACTGCACTGTACTACTAAAATCTGTATTGAACTAAAAACTAATTTGTATAAACTATACTAAATTGTACTAAACTACAATATAAACTAAACTGAACTACTAACTATACTAATTTTAAACTGAATTATACTAATTTTAAAATCAATTGTACTAGTTTTTAAACTGAATAGTATAACAATACATGTTCTTTTTAATTGAAATTTATTTTAATATTTATTTTATTTTATTCATAAGTGTCTTACAAATTAACCTTTTAATTATTTGATATTATTATTTTCTATTTTATTTATATTTCTTTTATTATTATACGTGTATGGAAATTATTTTACTATATATTTATTTATTTTATTTTATTTTATTTTTTATTTATATTTATTTTGTCATGAATATTATTTTACTTTTATATTTATTTTTTTAATTTTTTATTTATATTTTTTTGTTTTATATGTGTATATAATTTATTTTATCTTTTTATCTACTTATTTTATTTTAAAATAATTTTTTATTTATATTTATTTTGTTCTTTCGTAAAATTGTTTTATTAATCAATTATTTATTATTTATATTTTATAATGTAAAAATTAAACTAATATTTATTAATTATTATAATATAATAAAAGATAATACTAGAAAAATTACTCTTAATAAACGTTTGTTAATTTTTTTATCATTTGATATTTCTATAATATTAATTATTTTTGCTATATTACTATTTTTTTATGATATTTCATTATATATTCATTTAATAAAATTTAACGTTAAAAAATATATTTTAGTTTTAGTATGTAAAATACTATCATTTAAAAATAATAATATTAATATTTATTTTAAAGTAAGTTGATTTTTAAAATAAATAATTATTTTAGTGTGTGCTTACACACATTTTAATATCATTAAAAAAAATTTTAACATATTTTTACATATTTAATAATATGTTAAAGAATATAATATATTTAAAGTATTATTTTTTTTATATAGTCTTTTTTTTATGATTTATATTACTTAATCATTTAATAAAATAAAATTAAAATATATATATTTTACTTTTATTACTTAAAATAATATTATTTAAAAAGTAATATATGTTTATTGATGAAAAAATATAAAAATTTGTGATAAAAAAATTTTGCCTTAAAAAATTTATTATTAATTTTTTATTTAAACGGTTGTTTTTATTAATATTTTATTATTAAATAACGTTTTCTTAGCGAGGAGCAATTGAAGGGTAACTAGAGAAGAGAAAAGAGTAGATACAGTTCTCACAGTTAACTGAACCAAAACTGTTATAAGTTCAGTTTTTAAAAACTAAACCATAAAATAGTATACTGAACTTTTAGTAAAAGTGAATCAGTTTTTTTAAGTATAATATAGTATAATTAACTATAATACAGTACAGATCAGTTATTTTTGCCCAGCTGTAACTATTAGTAAAGACGTGGTTAGAATATTGAAGTGGCCTCATTGAAAACGTGTCAATTTTCACGTTAAAATGTGCTGTAGGAAGCTGTCAAAGTTATCAATATGTCTATGAATTATGAATCGTTCCCGTTCTTACACCAGCTACCAAATTTATGAACTATTAACCACCCACGATATTATACTGTTCCACCTTTTGTTCACCAAATCTGGTGAGTGGGTGGGGTTGGAAATATGGAAAGAGAAGAAGTGAGAGCGAGAGTGAAAATAGGTAGGAATTTAAAGTTTCATATTAATATATATAAATAGGATTAAAAGTAAAAAAAGCTATTTTTATAATTAAAAAAAATTAAAGAGTTAAGGAGGTGGAGGGAGAAGGGTGATGGTGGAGGGATTAACTCCCAAAACCCAATTGGATGCGACCAAAGTCCAATTACACTCATCCAGTTCTGAAAAGGGTGGTTTACTTTCAGCACCTTCCCAGTTTGTTCTCAGACCTCCTCAAAATTTCAAAATAACCATTTTATCTTCTATAAAATTGATTTATAAAAACGTCAGCAGTAAAACATGACTTGTAAATACAATTATTTAAATATGAACTGAGAAAATATTTTATGCATTTAACTTTGATTAATCGGATACTATGAGCTCATTTTTTATTCGTCCAGAACTTTATTCGTGAATATCATCAGCAAGGATAAAAAACACACCACCCTCAATTCTTGTTCACACTAACCAAATGGTGTATATAAGGGATTCATCACCTCAAACAATAAAAAACATTCTCATTGTACTGCAAGCATAACCAATTAAGCATATAATTAATATCGACAGAAACTAAATCAAAAATCCCTCCAATAAAAAGGATGCTTAAACTTATCGTCCTCCTATCTCGAGGAACCTAATTTTTTTGCCACAGCATAAAAAAAAAAGAATAAAAGGAAAATCAAACCAAGCGGAACCTACAACGTTCAAATGCCATCCATCGCCAACTGCATAAAAAGTCTGGCTTCCAACGACCTAACGGGGAAACATATAACATACTCAACTTATAAATCCATTCATTAACTAGATATACCTATTAAAAACCCAAAGCATCAAATATCCAACAAGTCAACCAAGCTTGACGGAAATATGGCACAGAACTGGGAGCATTAAGAGCTTCATGACCCATCTTAGAAGCACTTCCGGTGAACTATAGCTGGCCCAGATTCATCATATTCACCCTTGGAGATCCACATCTGCATACATAAGAGAATAAAATAAACACCCAATACTTCCATAAACAAATCCGTTTTATAGGTAATTTGCAGGGTACAAACCTGTTGGAAGGTACTTAGTGATGCCAAGATAGAACCACCAATCCAGACACTGTACTTCCTCTCGGGAGGTGCAACCACCTTGATTTTCATGCTGCTTGGTGCTAGAGCACTGATTTCCTTGCTCATACGATCAGCAATTCCGGGAAACATAGTAGACCCTCCACTAAGCACAATGTTTCCATACAGATCCTTCCTAATATCAACATCACATTTCATGATGGAGCTGTATGTCGTTTCATGAATTCCAGTAGCTTCCATACCAATTAGAGAAGGCTGGAACAGTACTTCAGGGCAACGGAATCTCTCAGAACCAATTGTAATGACCTGTCCATCAGGCAATTCATAGCTCTTCTCTACTGCAGAACTACTCTTGGTAGTCTCCAATTCTTGTTCAAAATCAAGGGCCACATATGCCAATTTCTCCTTCACATCACGGACAATTTCCTTTTCGGCAGAGGTGCTGAAGGAGTATCCTCTCTCAGTAAGAATTTTCACCAAGTACTCCGTTAAGTCACGGCCAGCAAGATCCAACCGAAGAATTGCGTGAGGAAGAGCATAACCTTCATATATGGGCACCGTGTGACTCACACCATCACCAGAATCAAGCACAATACCTGATTAAAACAAACATAGCAACACAAACGGATAAGGAAATAATGCTGGTCACAAGCAATTAATGTAGAAATGCAGGAATTTCCCACCCGCGTACATGTGGAATAGTGCTGCTGTATATAATTTAACTAGGCTAAAACTATGAACAAAATCAATTCACGAAGAACATCATAGGCTAAAACTATGAACAAAGTTTCCAACTTATGTGCCACATATAACCTTGGATAGTGTATCCTATTCTCAAAACAGAACTTACCGACTTACAGCAATTATGATAAGTTGATTGCATCCAATTGAAGTCTCATGATAACAGTATAGTAAATAGTAAATCAAAGATAAATCAGAGAAACAAACCTGTAGTACGTCCACTGGCATACAGAGACAAGACAGCCTGAATTGCCACATACATAGCAGGCACATTAAAAGTCTCAAACATAATTTGGGTCATCTTCTCTCGGTTGGCCTTGGGATTGAGTGGTGCCTCAGTAAGAAGTACGGGGTGTTCTTCAGGGGCAACTCGAAGCTCGTTGTAAAATGTGTGATGCCAAATCTTCTCCATATCATCCCAGTTGCTGACTATGCCATGCTCTATAGGATACTTCAAGGTGAGTATACCCCTTTTTGATTGGGCTTCATCACCCACGTAGGCATCCTTCTGACCCATCCCAACCATTACACCAGTGTGGCGCGGTCGACCAATAATACTGGGGAACACAGCCCTGGGAGCATCATCACCTGCAAAACCAGCCTGCAAAACATTGAAGAAAATATAATTAGTATTATAGCAAGGAAAAAACTAAGCAAGCACAAAGCAAGCCATCTTTAAATAGCAGAAGAAGCAGTCCTTAATAGGCAATACAAAACATAGTCTGACCTTGACCATTCCAGTTCCATTATCAACAACAAGAGGTTGAATGTCCTCCCCATCAGCCATCTTTTAAAACCTGTAGCAGAGATCGGGAAAGATGTTGTTTATGGGGGAAAATAATAAAACCAAACAAAAAGAATATGCAACAGATAAAACTTGAACTACTAGAGAGGGCCTTTCGTTATCACTCAATTATGTAAAAATACATCAACCACTAGTCACAATGGTTTCATTTTTTGTTCAAACCAGAAAAGAAACATGTAATCCCATCATTTTCAAGCAAATGCAGAGAAAATCATCAACAGACACGAAAGATCAGAAGCAAGCATACCCAGCAGCGACCTTAGTTATAGGTGACGGGTGCCATATGTATAATTAGATTTATCACTAATAAGGTTTTTTAAGAACTTCAAATATTCTTTAAATTATTTATTCCTTGATTATTAGTAAATGTAAATCATTAAAAGATATAAAAAGTAATAACTAACTTATATTTAATCATTGAAAAAAAGAAGAAGATAATATTTAGTTATTTTCGATTTATATTATTAATTGACATGTTTTTAACTCTAGTTTCCATATGCATGGACAGGGCAAGTTCAACAAGGCATCAGCTGCACTGTAGCATTCTCTGTATACATGTTCCCAGGAAGAAAATCCACTAGAGATGCTAATTTCAGGATGTTTTGAACTAAAGGGAGAATCGGGTGAAGGGAAGAGCACCCTATGGTGAGAAGGTTCCAAATGCAGCAACTTGAAACCACAATCTCTATTCCAAGGTAAATGCTCAAAGTTCAGCATGGGTACTGGAAGGATCCCGATAGCAACCGAGGAACCAGCCAAGTACTCCCAAGATGGTTTTTAATACAACCCCTCAAGAAGCTCTCTGATCAACGGATGAAAAATGCACCATCACTACTAATCTTAAACTAGCTCGGTTAGGCAAATTTGAAAACAAGGAATGAGGATCATTAGCAGAAAGATTTTGCGAAGGACAGGATAAAAAGTATGCATAAGTTCAATGTCTTGAAAACTTCTGGCCTTTTAACAAAAATAACTGAATTGATTTCTCACTTTGCATTACAATATTTCTCCAAATAAAATCTATAGTTCCACCAAAATGGACAGTACATTTTTTCTGAGTATGGTTGTTCGGAAGGAGATCTGAAACAAGCCACTTGTGAGTAGGAAGGCAAGAAAAAGACAGACTATGCCTGCCATTCAATAATATCATCAATAGTGCCTTCGTAGGAGAACATTCCCTAAAGGTATGAATAATGGTCTGACTGCTAGCTTTGCAAACAGGACATAGGTCCGAATTTCTTATTCCTCTTCCCGTCAGGAGTTAAATGGTAGGGATTATACCATTACATATTTACCAGGGAAGGCAACAAACTCTTTCTGGGCCACAATGACAAATAGGTGAAAATCGGATAACTGTGGTTCTGAACAAGATCATACTCTTACACGCATTTTCGAGTTTGAAAAACTTTTTTTCCCATTTTCCGTTACATATTTATTCTTATGATTAATTTGGTGACACTTTCTAAACATTACCCGTTTAATTAATTAATTAATTGTCTTTTTCTAATATAAAACTGTCTTTTATTTTGAATCCATTTTTTTCACAACTTTCATATATTCAGTATGGGGTAAGAGGGATTAAAATTACCTGTCTCCATTATGTATTTTCTTCCCTTTTCCTTCAATAATATTTTGAATTTGTATTCTCTGATGGTTATTTTAGTGTTGTTCCTCTATTGCTGTTACAAAATACATTGATTTTGATATTTTAAAACATATTGAAAACTTTTTTAATATATCAAAATCAGTGTATTGTGAATATAGAACAGCAGGATAACAACATACAAAACTGAGGAGAGAATTTGAACTAATGTTTTATTGTTAAGTCAATAAATATAGCACACGAACATTAAATGAAATTAACAGTTTTAATTGACGACATGACAATAAATTATTAGAGGGACAAATAAGACACATAAAATGGGATCAGCTGATTCGAATTTTAATCCCTTATATAAGAAAAATTATGCAATATGACTCAAATTAGAGGATTCCTTTTGTGAGCATTTTGCACACATTTTTAAAGTACAAATTTCTCTTTAATTTTAGAAAAAATGTTATTTCCTTAAATTCATTAAAAAAAATTGGTGTATTTTCATACAACTTTTTTAATAAAGACAGGATGTTTCTTACAATGTTTCACAAAAAAATTAAGGATAACTTTCCAACATTTTTTTATTGATTAGTACACAAGGGAACAAAATCATAATATATTAATAGCATCATTATTAAGTTAAAAACATATAATTAAAAAAAGGGTTAAATATGTTTTTAGTCCCTAAACTATTGGCCGTTTCTGGTTTTCGTCCCTCTTCCAAAGTAAGGTACAATTTGTTCCTCATTCTTTAGAAAAACGTTCGTTTTAGTCCTCAAAATTTTGTTTTTAGTCCTCGTTTTAGTCCTCAAAACGTTCGTTTTTTCGACTAAAACGAACGTTTTTTAAAGATTGAGGACTAAATTGTACCTTACTTTGGAAGAGGGACGAAAACCAGAAAGGGTCAATGGTTTAGGGACTAAAAACATATTTAACCCTTAAAAAAATAAATATTTAAACAATGTCATTAAATGCTTACAATCAATTCTAAGGGAGCACATTATCAAAATATATTGAATTCCTGTAATATAATTTTAATTATTTCGCACTCCAAATTTTGATTTCGATCTCAAGTTTGCCTCTGCACACCCTGAACTAAACGCGTACAATAAAAACCGAACACTGATATACAATTAACGAGCTAAGCAGCAATAGCATCTTCTAATTTGATCACCCATTTATCGCATATAAACAAACCGATGCATCAGAAAGCATATATCAGCAAAATTAAGTAATAACCGAACCTTACACACACAAGAAGATGCAGCGGGGAAGTAGATCCAGATCAGCAACAGAAAACAAACCCGTAAAAATTTTCGATCCAGGAAACACAACAGAAGTTTACCGATCCAGTAAGAAAAGAGCATGTAAATACAAAAGAAAAAAAAACATCCAAAAAATTACTTGAATGCACGAATTCCGGAAATTATGATCAGAACACACCTTCCGCGAATGAAGTGTGGTTTCCCGGCGAAGTGGTTCGGTGGTGTAGCACCAGCAGAAGCAGTAGCAACAGGGGCAGAGTTTCGCGAATGAATGTCAGAGAGAGAAGAAGCTTTCTATTCAATGAGGATAGCTAAATGACTTTGAAATGAAACTTAAATGAAATGAACTTTCCACTTCAGATTATACCCATAAAAGGGAAGAATAAAAATATGCCATACTATTGTCTTGTAGAAAATGTCTTGAAAAAAAATGGACTATCTTTCTCTCTGGATCATCAGACACACAATTAAGAACTAGAAAAATCACTTTTCAAAATTAAATAATTTGCAATTGCTGTGGCTCAATACCTATTATGGTAAATTACTTTATTTTAAATATGTGTTATGCATGGACTGATTTAAATTATATTTTTTGCATTTTAGTATATATTTAAAATTAAGTACTATTTATTGATTTTTAAATATTTAGTCTTATATTATATTTAATCACATTAAATTAATGATATTTATTATCTGTGTTTTAATTAAATTTTAACATTATATTTTATGCAATATAGAAAAAAAAATTAAATTAATTAAGATAGTTGTAAAGTTTATTATTTTCATGAGACGTATTTGCATCACTTATAATGTTAATGTTAATTTAATAAATCGTAACATTTATTTTGCAATGTATCTTATTCAGCCTTATTCGTAAATTTTATTTACATATATTGTTTTATTAACTAATATATTTAATTGTTGATTCTTAGTAGTAATAACTTCTAAATTTTCTCCTTAAATATCAATTAATCTACTATTTAAGAAAATAATTCACGTCAACACTACCAATAAATTTAACAAAATAAGAAATTTAATTTATGACAAATGAATTACATATTCAGGATTTAGACTATGATTTTCCAATCATATAAAACATTAAATACAGAAATCAAATCATTAATAAAATATACATACATATATATATATATATATATATATATATATATATATATATATATATATAATTTAAACTAATACTTGAGAATTAGATGCTTACATTTAATCTTAATTAAAAATAAACCAATAATACATGAAAATAAAGAAGCAAACTAAAAGATTGTGAAAAATTAGAGAAAAAAATTATCTTTCCAAACTTTCTCAATTATTTCAATAAATTTCTCTTACATTTTTTCCAAAAAAAAATTTCTTAAAAATGTTTTTTCTTATTTTCAAAATTCCTATTTATATCTTATAATTTCATAAATATGGGAACTAGATTCTGACGATTTCACTAAAGAAATTAGTTTCATTCAGTGAATTATTTTTGTAAAACACATTTTAAACCAAAAAATGTTCATAACAAAAACCCAATTGGATGCGACCCAAGTCCAACCACACTCATTCAGCTCTGAAAAGGGTCATTTATTTTTTGAACCTTCACAATTTGTTAATAAACCTCCTCAAATTTTTAGAATAACCATTTTAGTCCTTTACTAGTAAATACAATTATTTAAATATGAACGGAGAGAAATTATTTTATGTAATTAAATTTGAAATATGCAATGATGAAAGATATTGTTTTTAATATTTAAATTATACTTTAAGCTTACTTATATATATATATATATATATATATATATATATATATATATATATATATATATATATATAAACCTTTTTAAATTAATTTGTACCATTCATTGAATTAAGAGAACTTATTTTATAACTTTTAAATATGCAATGATGAAAGACATGTTTTTTTTACTATTATTACACAACTTGGTTTAATAAACATAAATTTGAATTATATCATAGATAAAAGAAAAAGGAATTATTGTTACTATTACAAAATTTTAATATCATACCATACAATTATGGATTGAACTTACAATCCAATAATTAAATCTAATGAATTCAATATCTAGAAAGAAGAATATAAGATGACTTCTTTATTTTCTTTTATTACACATAAACAAATATTATTTTTAAGCTTTCTTAAATTTAATTAAATATTTTCTTTTAAATAGAATGTTTGGTGATTGTGATGGATAAGTTTAAATACTAAAATATTAATTGATAAATAAATAATGGATTAAATTCAGGTTAGGATAAAAAATAACTAAAATAAGTTAAATAAGATAAGTTAACCCATATGGCAAACAAAATTCAAGTTATCTATACTATGAGCTCATTTTTTATTCGTCCAGAACTTTATTCATGAATATCATCAGCAAGGATAAAGAGCACATAATCCTCGATTCTTGTTCACACTAACCAAATGGTGTATACAAGGGATTCATCACCTCAAACAATAAAAAACATTCTCATTGTACTGCAAACATAACCAATTAAGCATATAATTAATATCGACAGAAACTAAATCAAAAATCCCTCCAATAAAAAGGATGCTTAAACTTATCGTCCTCCTATCTCGAGGCACCTAATTTTTTTGCCACAGCATAAAAAAAAGAATAAAAGGAAAATCAAACCAAGCGGAACCTACAACGTTCAAATGCCATCCATCGCCAACTGCATAAAAAGTCTGGCTTCCAACGACCTAACGGGGAAACATATAACATACTCAACTTATAAATCCATTCATTAACTAGATATACCTATTAAAAACCCAAAGCATCAAATATCGAACAAGTCAACCAAGCTTGATGGAAATATGGCACAGGACTGGGAGCATTAAGAGCTTCATGACCATCCACCCATCTTAGAAGCACTTCCGGTGAACTATAGCTGGCCCAGATTCATCATATTCACCCTTGGAGATCCACATCTGCATACATAAGAGAATAAAATAAACACCCAGTACTTCCATAAACAAATCCATTTTATAGGTAATTTGCTGGGTACAAACCTGTTGGAAGGTACTTAGTGATGCCAAGATAGAACCACCAATCCAGACACTGTACTTCCTCTCGGGAGGTGCAACCACCTTGATTTTCATGCTGCTTGGTGCTAGAGCACTGATTTCCTTGCTCATACGATCAGCAATTCCGGGAAACATAGTAGACCCTCCACTAAGCACAATGTTTCCATACAGATCCTTCCTAATATCAACATCACATTTCATGATGGAGCTGTATGTCGTTTCATGAATTCCAGTAGCTTCCATACCAATTAGAGAAGGCTGGAACAGTACTTCAGGGCAACGGAATCTCTCAGAACCAATAGTAATGACCTGTCCATCAGGCAATTCATAGCTCTTCTCCACTGCAGAACTACTCTTGGTAGTTTCCATTTCTTGTTCAAAATCAAGGGCCACGTATGCCAATTTCTCCTTCACATCTCGGACAATTTCCTTTTCGGCAGAGGTGCTGAATGAGTATCCTCTCTCAGTAAGAATTTTCACCAAGTACTCCGTTAAGTCACGGCCAGCAAGATCCAACCGAAGAATTGCATGAGGAAGAGCGTATCCTTCATATATGGGCACCGTGTGGCTTACACCATCACCAGAATCAAGCACAATACCTGTTTAATACAAACAAAATCAGAACTTAGCAAACTTACAGCATTTACTCAAATGATAAGTTGAATGAATCCAATTGAAGTCACATGATCACAACATAGTAAATAGTGAATCCAAGACCAATTGCAGAAACAAACCTGTAGTACGTCCACTGGCATACAGAGACAAGACCGCCTGAATTGCCACATACATGGCAGGCACATTGAAAGTCTCAAACATAATTTGGGTCATCTTCTCTCTGTTGGCCTTGGGATTGAGTGGTGCCTCAGTAAGAAGTACAGGGTGTTCTTCGGGGGCAACACGAAGTTCATTGTAAAACGTGTGATGCCAAATCTTCTCCATATCATCCCAGTTGCTGACTATGCCATGCTCTATGGGATACTTCAAGGTGAGTATACCTCGTTTTGATTGGGCTTCATCACCCACATAAGCATCCTTCTGACCCATTCCAACCATTACACCAGTATGGCGCGGTCGCCCAATAATACTGGGGAACACAGCTCTAGGAGCATCGTCACCTGCAAAGCCAGCCTGCAAACATTGCAGAAAAGATTATATTAATCTGTCCTCAGCACAAGAAGAACTGGTCAATTGCCAAAACAAAACATATCCTAACCTTGACCATTCCCGTTCCATTATCAACAACAAGAGGTTGAATGTCTTCAGCATCAGCCATCTTTTAAAACCTGTATCAAAACTTTGTTTAGGGAAAGAAATAACAAAGTCAAAGAAAAGAACATGTAACAATTAAAATTTTGAACGGAAGATCTTTTCAATATCATTCAATTATAAAAAAATACACTAACAAATACCCCCAATGATTTTATAACATAAACAGACCTAAAAGATTCGAAGCATGCATAGGAAAACATTTCCATGGACTCGTACAGTAAAAACAAGAAACACAGACATATAATTATCAAGATAAGAAAGAATATTATCTTTGATAGCCTATAATCGCATGATAACTAACAGAAAATCAACACCGAACAGAAAACATCTCAATAACAAAATTAAGCAAAACGAAACCTACACACAATATGCAGCAACTAAGTAGATCCAGGTGAGCAAGAGCAAACGAAGTAAAATAAAAAATAAAAATCGATCCAGAAAACAAAAAAGAAGTTCGCGGATCCAGTACCAAAAAGCAGAACGGAAACACAAAAATTCATCCAAAGAATCACATGAAAACGCAAATCGGAGAAGTGGTAATCGAAACACACCTTGCACGATCGAAAAGCGTTTTGCAGAGGAAGTGGTTCGGAGATGGAGCAAAGGCAGAAGCAGCTACGACAGTAGGGGAGTGTTTCGTGAGAAAGCGTAAAAGAAGAAGCTTTATATTCGATGAAAAGAGCTAAATGACTGTGAAATGAAATTCAAATGTAAATTAACTTTGGACATGGACTACGCTGTTTGGGGAGTGTTTGGATTGAGATAAACCTATCCCGAAGAAAAATATGCAGTGACATGTTGAGAAAGAAAAATGGACTCTTTCGGACATCAAACAAGGAAAAAAACACGCCTTTTTTTTTTTCTTTTGAAACCTAACCATCATTCGAATTATTTAAAATTTTCTTAAAAATTCAACTAGATCGTTTTACATTATTAAATCGATTCAAAACTTAATAGATCGTTAAAAATAGAGATCGAAAATTATATTAAATTATCGGTTTATCGCATTAATAGTATATATCTAATCCCTTAAAACTATTTAACAATATAAAGTGTTGTTAAAAAATGTAATGAAATTATTGTTTTTTAAATGCATTGTTACGAAGCAAGTGATTATTTTATTTTCTCTTACACTAAGCATATTATCATAATTAGTTTTACTACGTTTTTTACATTTCAAAAGTTTATGGCTTTGTTTGGTAAAATGACGTCGATAAATTGAGGTGATGTGTGTTAATTTATGTGACTAATTTTTAAATTGAAACTAAATGAAAATTTATGTAAAGACTTGAAAAATGAATCAATGTAAGCTTCACTGTAAGAATTAATTTTAATATAATATTGAAGCTGAGGCATAAGAAAACAGTGATCGAAAAAAACAATACCGAACCATTCCTTCTTTAAAAAGGAAACTAAAGGTATACCGAACCGTAGATACCGTAGGAATAAGTCTCAGCCGTCCATTTTGTGTGATGTTGATTTGGACGGTGTGTTTGGTCTTGTGCCACATCGGCATGGTGGCTACGACGGGCTTGTGGGCCCTATGAGTGCCGACCAATTCTTGAAAAGTTCTGGTGTGACCATGAAATCCACCATTGCTCATCGAACAATGATTCAACGTTTGCATGGAGTTATTCAAATCAAAATCAATTTGAAATTAAAAAAAGTGGATTTATTATGACTGCTCTAAAGAAAAATTGGATTAATGTGGTTTTAATTTAACATATTCAACAAAGGGGAATGAATTTAAAAGGAGAAAAGAATGAGTAACGGCATTGACTGCATTCCAAGTCCAACATGGACAAAATTTCAGATGGAAGATCATAACAATTTGTTTACGTTTAATTCAGTTTTTTAAGATCCAATTTATTATCGGACCTTATAATTTTTTATTTGTGTATTGTATAATCGTTTTTTTTTATTTGTACACTGTATGACAGTTTGATTAATTTTGGATCAGTGTAAAATATCACGATAACAAAATATGATTAGCATCAATTGAGTGATGATTAAAATATTTATAAATTTATATTTAAGTAAAAAGATGGATATATATTTATTAGACATTAATTAAATTTTGACTTAAGAATATATTTTTCAGATAACTTTCTGAATTAATTAACAGAAGAGTTTAAAAAACAAACATTGAACATGAACACCTATAGAACGTGATAAATAGATAATGTTGACTCTCTTATTGAATTGACTCTCTCAAAATTCTTATTATAATAAGAGAACCATGTTAAAATGTTTTGCTGCCAGATATTTTTGTTCATCTGACACATAATTTTGATTTTTTGTCTTCAACTTATTATTGAATATTTAGAAGTATTTTTTTGTGATCCTAGATTATTTGATTTTGGTTTATACATTTTAATGAGTAGGGATTTTCATTCTATCACTAACTTTTCTTGGAAGCTTTTGAAATAACTAAATTTTTTATAGGAAGCTTTCAATTATTAAATAAAAAAGTTCATGAAAATCAAACTAAATTCATATATAAAGCAAACTTCTAAAACGATAAGTTAGCCCACTTTAATCATCAAAATTTATACGTAAGGATAATGATACTTTAACAACATTTTTTTGACAACATTCTAACATCATTTACGTGTCATTCTATGATTGGTTTAAAATTATTCCACAATCAATAATAATAATCATAAACATCAACATGGACCAATCACATAATAACACATAGATGATATTAAAATGTTATCAAAAAAATGTTATCAAAGTATCATTATCCTTATAAAAAATTGAGTAAAGAATACATCTCTTCATAGATAATTTTCCCTATGTTTGAGTGGTATTTTAATTTTATTGTATTTTTACTTTTAATGATGTATAATTTATATTTTCTTAATTTTTTAAACGTTTTAGTTTAATTTGATACAGACATTTTTTTATTTGGAAATATTTATTTCATATTTTAATTAATAAAATAAATTTTAAAAATTAAAATAATATCAAATGTATTTTTAAAGGGTTCGACATATATTTTTAATAAATAAAGTTCACGTATACAAATTTAATAATCAAATTATCCAAGAAAAAAATCTAAAAAAAACTATATATTTATATACAAAAATAAATGGTAAAAAATATAAATAAATTAATTCATTAATTAAATTATTAAAAATATCTGAAAATAAAAAGATGTAAAAATAGCAAAAAAATAATTAAATTATTAAAAAGATATTGAAAAATAGAAAATGTAGTTGTATAAAAATTTAAGTAAAACGTAAAATAAATAGAAGTGGAACTTGACATGTGTGCCTTTTTTTCATGTGTTTTTTAGATGAAATTGTGCTTTTTAAATGTTTTATAATCATTTAACTAAAGAATTTTTTAAATTTGTTTATACTTTTTAAACTTTTATATGAACATATTTATTTTAGATATATCTTTTAATAGTTTGATTAATCAACTAAAGTTATAATTATTATTTTTTACCTTTTAAAACATTTGACGTTGTTTTTATTTTTTGCATAAACTTTTTTTGAAAATTTTGATCATTAAAATTGTATATGTCAATGGAATATTTGAAAAGAAATATGATCTTATTTTAATATTCAAAATTTAATTTACTAATTTAATTATAAAATATATTTAAAATAACTTAACTAAATTGTAAGTTTAATGTAGAGATATTATAATTAACATAAAGGATCAAGACTTATTGAAAACATGTTGTATAACAATGAGTCACTAACATTACTTATGTCAATATGATCAATGATAGTCCATTGATGTTATAAGCGATAATAGAATGTGATGTTAGGTTCAATTCTTATGGAATCTTTAAGTAAAATCTCCATTAGGTTATTAGGTTTAACGTTAAAAATGTGTAACAATTGAATAATTATGCCACAAAATTTTCATGATAACTTGAAACTGTTTGTTGTTAATCACATATATGTAGGTTTAACTGAAATAATAAAGGAAAAAAATATTCTTAAAATAGCCAATAAAAAATAGAGAGAACATTTTTAATCCCTGATTGTACCTAATATTTTTTTTGGTTATAACAATTATATAATATGTTTTATATTGATCACAAAACTTTATATTATATTACTTAATAATTCAATTTTTATGTGTTTAAATCTCGAAAAAAAGTTTAACTTAATCTAATTCAAATGATAGGTCAAATTGATTCACAGATTCTAATCAATTTAATAGCACTACATATTATTTAAACATAATACATAAAAATTAAGTAAAGAAGATGAGGTGACAAAGACAACAACTAATTTACAATGTTAATGAAAAAAAAATTTAATATTTGCGACAAAATTGAAAAATATAAAAAAATTGAAGAATAGATAAATAAATATTTATTTCAAAAATTAATTAGAAGTACTTAAATTTATAAAAAAAATTATGTTTATGTTAAATGAGAAGGTAAACAAAATAATAAGACTAAACAGCAATCACGTCATTGTGTTAATAGAAAAATTAAACAATTAAGACTCACATAAAAAGTAATTTTTTAATGTTATATATATATATATATATATATATATATATATATATATATATATAATAAAAAAATTAAGTTTACAAGAAACTTAAAACTTAATTAAATTGTAAAAAATATGCATATATTAAATAAAAAAGCAAATTTAGAAAATAAAATGTGATTTTATGACAAAAATACTCAAGTATAACTTTATTTAGCATTCCCAATTCAAATAGGAGGTCAATGTTGCAAAAAATTATACGAGAAAATTGACTAAATCATGAAAAATAAGAAACATATGAGATATTTAAAAAAAAGCCGAAAATATATACACCTCAGGTACAAAACCATTTTCTTTATATTTAATCAACGAACTAATAGGAGTAAAAAAAGGTTAAAAATAAAGGGTATGAATTTAACTTAGAAAATTATTTACAGGAGACAACAAATAGTAAAAAAACAAATAATTCTTTTATAATTAAAATAATTTTATACGAGTTATTTAGCGTGTGTGTCTATATATATATATATATATATATATATATATATATATATATATATATATATATATATATAATATTATTTAAATAGGTGAGTAGTTTAATTTTAATTTTAATTAATAAAGAATTCAATTTTATTTATTTTTTCTTTATATTGTCTCTCGTAAGCTTCTACAAAGACATTCGTCCTTCGCCAAGAAAAGTACACCTTTAGAAATGAAAAAGAAAAAGAAAAAAGACAAGGTATTTATATGGAGCCAATTAATTTTTGCATACAACGAATAAATAAACAGTTACCATTCATAATTATAGTTATCTGCATCCAAATCTTATACTATTTTTATTTCGTCTTATTTACTATCATATAAACCTTTCTCGTGGTTTCCAAAGTTTTATATTTTATTTTTGAAATTGAAATTTAGTAGAAAAATCTACTGTGCTGGCCTGATTAAGAAAGGTTAATAAATCGAGAATTAAATAAATTTGTTTAACTCTAACTTTCGTAACTTTTTCCCTATGAAATATAAGATAATATTAATAGTAACGTCTTATAAGTCATCCCAAATTTTCTCAATTAATGTGATAAGAGATTTAAGTCTTTTAAACTAGTCCAGACACTTACCAACACATTCAAATAGAATATAGGTAAAATATAAAAGACGTATTTAAATTTAGTTAATAATTTGATTTCTTCTATGTAAAATTTTCCTTTTTAGCAAAAAAATATTTTTGTTTTCGTATTTTTCAACGAATATTTCAGTGTAACTCTTTTTGTACTGAAAATGGCTAGGTCATAAATGCAAGAACATTTTTTCTATGAATAATTATAATAGAAAAAATGTCACCATTTTTGTTTTTCAAATATGTTTATGAATTGATTTATTATTATTCTTATTATTTTAAAATTAAAATATCTATTAGTGTCAATTATCCAGCAAAGCGAAGCTGCTGTAAGGACACAAGTCCAAGATCCTTTAATCCAAATTCTAAAATAGTACGGATTCTTGAATCGGTCATCACTCAAAAGATAAATTAAGAATTAGAATAATTTCAATGAACAATTAGACCAAATGGATCAGAGAAATGAACTGAAAAAATGGAGTGACAAGTATATACATGCAAAGTTCAAGGATATCAAACATAAATGTAGTCAAAGGTAAATGTGTAACATCCCAAAATATAGTGATAACCATAATCAGAATTAATTACATTAATCATTAAAACAGTGCAGTCTTTACATAAAGATACGAGGTTCAAAATGTCGAACGGCTTAAAGTACAAAATTTAAGATCGCCAGCGGTATCCCAAGGTTCTAATACTAACGGTTACACAACCCGCAACTGAACTTTCAAAAGCTAAATAGAAAAAAAACTAAAGACTACCACATGTCGAGCACTCTAGGGCTCGACCTTAACCTCTACTTCAACCAGATTGGCATCATCCAAAATTTCTTCTTCCAGCGCCTCTTCCAGCAGCTCACTTCCATCTGCTCCCATCCACACGGATGATCATCGCAAGGACAAGACGGACGTACAATGACGATCGACAACGCAAGGAAAAGAACACAGGGTAAGCTTATTGAATTTAATTCAAGTAAAATACACATTTCATAAACATAACAATCATGTCGATACTTCACACCATATAATTTAACTCATTCAATTACTCAACCAATTCCTGATACTAGACTGACTGTCCGGACTGTATGAATCTTGTGTAGCTACTACGTTTCTTGCACCCGGGTGATGTGATAACTGAATTTCTCCTCAGCTGCCACCCGAGGTTAGTCCGTTCCGTCCAAAGTAACCCTAAGGACTAGGACCTCCTGCCGTTCCCACACATGATGTACCCCCTCTACGTGAGGACGAGTACTCACGGAACATCAGGATGAAACGTCGGCCAAGCTTTGTCCACATTCATACATTACAATTCACAACTTTCATTCTAGAGTCGTTCCTCCCTGGAACGCTCGTTCCAATTCTACAACCGTTTATTCATCACATATATTGTTCATCATTCATAATCTTTCAGTCCAAGTACATAAAATCACAACGTTCAGCCCTCTTTATAACGAGGACAACCATGAGGAACGAGACCGGAGAATTTACCTCGTTCCATAACAGAATAGGACCGATTACCAGATAGATGGACGATCTGTATTAACACGGGTGCTCGACACTGTCGGTCGACACAGATGGACGATCTGTATTATCAAGGGTGCTCAACACTGTCGGTCGACACAGATGAAGGATCTGTATTACAAGGATGCTCGACACTGTCGGTCGACACAGATGGATGATCTATATTACCAAGGGTGCTCGACACTGTTGATCAACACAGATGAAGGATCAGTATTACAATGGTACTCGACACTGTCGGTCGACACAGATGGATGATCTGTATTCTCAAGGACGCTCGACATTGTTGGTCGACACAGATGAAGGATCTGTATTATCAAGGATTTTTCCAGAAAAGAGTAAGAGCGCTTGGTGTAAGACCGATCACTACCCAATACGATTACTATGTGTAAGATCGACACTGCTCATTATGAGCTCTAAGTAAAAGACCTACATAGCTCATGCTCGACCAGAATTCTTCCCAATGAAAGTATTCCAATTCAAAGAAGTTTACTGGAACACCAAACGGTCGAGAACCGTTTAATATCGGAAATACGTTATCATAGGGAAGTTGATATTCAAGTTTCACTTACGTTCACTGCTTCTAAACATGTATATTTCATATTCACACGTATCACCCATATCATACATTTCAACCAACATATATCATATTCATTCAGTACAGCAACGTTCGATCATGCATACTCGACCAATATATACCTCATACTTATGATCATATACCAACAATCAAATAACACCGTTCATACTTCATGCGACACACATAATGTTCATACAGTACAAGACAAACATACGAATTAAATTTAATAAGCTTCCCTTACCTGGATAGCAGTGTACGTCTAATAGTATAACTTTCACACGTTCAACTACAGCTCTTCTATACTCGACAGTCACTTAAGTTCTTCCACTAAATCTAACCAAAGAGAAACTCAGAAACTCAGTTTATATCCTTGCATGCAACTGAAACAGAGTTCGTAGTAACTCCAGAACTAGGGTATGGTTTGAAAACTTACCGTTTACAGAATCTAAAAGGATTCGGATCAAAATGAAGCTCACTGCTGGACGAACGTTCCTACGGTTCTGAAATGGAATTCGGAGAAAAGCTTGGTGAGTTACAGTAGAAAGAAGTTTGGGAGTTCTAGAGAGAAGTTGGAGAAGATGAAGGGTTTGGGTTCTGAGGAAGAGGAAGAGTGCATGCAAAGAGTGATGCGGACTTCAGAAAATTCATTTTTTTGTTTAAAAACCAACGTCCGTTCTCTTGCTGCCACTTGTCTTCCACTGCTGATTTAGGAACATTCCATCACGACACCTGGCAGGAAGGCAGTGAGTCTGGAAGTGCGTTTTTAATGCACGGCAGAAGGGTTTCTAGGGCAATTAATGAGGATGAGACAGGGATTAATGGCGCTCGTTTTTCTAGGGTCTTACAACATGTCTATGGTATATTAATGTCAAGAGAAAAAGCTACAAACGAGTTACAAATTACTGCTTATTTAGATATATTTTGTTTCTCTATTTCCTTACAAATGCTCAAATTATCTATCTCTTAAAAGACTTTGTTGGAAAAATTACTTAAATTTATTTATACGTGGATGTCAACAAAATAACACTTATAGTTCTTATGGTATATTTAAGAGCCACATACTTAACAGTCGTCGTTATCTAAAGGCAATAAATATTGGCCACATTCTGGCGATGACAAACAGCAATTTATGTGGATGACAATATGGAGAAGTTGTTTCCCATAAGTAAGTCCCTAAATCTGTAGATAAATATATTAAAGGCCCCTGGTTGATGCATTCATTCATGTTCTTTTTCACTGTTCCTCCTACATCTATCATCTTATATCATATATGGTCATGGATGTTCACCACTACCACCCTTTCTCTGTTTACTTCATTGCTTCCATTCTCTTTGTTTTCTTCATCTTATACAAATTAGTTCAAAGCTGGAGTTCAAGCAACTCCTCTAGCAATTTACCTCCAGGACCTACGACACTGCCTCTCATAGGAAACTTGCATCAGTTGGTAGGTTCATTGCCACATCACTCCTTGAAACTTTTGGCAGATAAGTACGGACCGTTAATGCACCTGAAACTAGGAGAGGTATCCAACATCATAGTCACTTCACCGGATATAGCCCAAGAGGTTCTGAAAACACACGATGTTAATTTTTCTGATAGGCCAAACCTTGCATCGGCTAGAACAGTTACTTACAACAATACCAGCATAGTCTTCTCTCCGTATGGAGAATATTGGAGACAGGTACGAAAGATATGCACGGTGGAGCTACTAACGACAAAGCGAGTGCAATCTTTTCAGTCCATAAGGGAAGAGGAGATGGCAGAACTGGTTAAGAAAATAGCTGCAAGTGAAGGCTGTGCTGTTAATCTCACCCAGAACATTTTCCCGATGACTTACGGAATAGCGGCACGAGCGGCTTTTGGTAAAAAAAGCAGATATCAACAAGTTTTCATTTCAAAGATTGAGGAGCAATTGAAACTCATGGGAGGGTTTTCGCTAGCTGATCTCTATCCTTCTAGCAGAGTGCTTGAAATAGCGGAGAGGGTAAAGTTTGAGAAAATTCACAAAGAGATTGACAGGGTTTTGCAAAACATCATCGAGGAACACAGAAATAGAAGCAAGTGCGAAGTAGTGGAAGATCTGGTCGATGTTCTTCTCAAGTATCAACAGGAAAACGATTCTGAAAGTCTCATAACTGATGACAACATTAAAGCGGTCATCCAGGTTAGTGTCTGTATGAAACTTCTAACTAGATAAGATGTCAAATAATTCATGATTTAAATGAAAGATTGATGGAATTCTCATAGGAAAATTCGCTCTGTTATGGATCTTCTAACTTATATGTCAGTTAAGTGTCTCGTTATTTCTAACAAAAACACATTTATTTGTAGATAAATGATAACATTAATCCATACTTTTCAGGACATATTCATCGGTGGAGGAGAGACTTCATCTTCCGTAGTGGAATGGGGGATGTCAGAATTGATAAGAAACCCAAGGGTGATGGAAAAAGCACAAGCTGAGGTGAGAAGAGTGTATGGTAAGAAGGGATACGTGGATGAGACAGAATTACAGAAATTGATATACTTGAAGTGCATAATCAAAGAAACATTGAGGTTGCACCCACCTGTACCATTGTTAGTTCCGAGAGAAAGTAGAGAAAGGTGTGAAATCAATGGGTATGAGATACCCTCTAAGACAAGGGTAATCATCAATGCTTGGGCAATTGGAAGAAATGCTGAGTATTGGACTGAAGCTGAGAGTTTCAAACCTGAAAGGTTTCTCAATAACTGTATCGATTTCAAAGGTGCAGACTTTGCATTTATCCCATTTGGTGGTGGAAGAAGGATCTGCCCAGGCATCACATTTGCCATCCCGAACATTGAGTTGCCACTTGCTCAGCTACTTTACCATTTTGATTGGAAGCTTCCGAACAATATGAAGAATGAAGAACTTGACATGGCCGAGTCTGGTGGAATTACTCTCAGAAGAAAAAATGACCTCTGCTTGATCCCCACCACTCATCAAACTTAAATGTTAAATGTAAGAGTGATGGTTAGGTTCATTTGAAACATATAACAAGAATAAAATGATTATAAGAAAAAAAATAAATAAATATATATATATATATATATATATATATATATATATATATATATATATATATATATATATATATATATATATCAAGTTATTATTTCTCTAAATGTATTACTTAAGGTTACCTGTAATATAAAAAAATACTACTTTCGGCATTAATTTTATAATCGGACTATGTAACTTAATTAGCATACTACATTATGAAAATTTATGTTACATAAAGTGTTTACTAAAAAATACTTTGGAGAAAAATTGATGGAATAAATAAAAATTTTAAAAATTAAAGGGTTCGAATTTATGAATTTCATAAAATAATCTTTAGAGCTCTTAATATAATTGTTATCCTAATTATTTCATTCCTTGCGATTCTTTCATTCTCAACAATTTTAAATGATACATTTTAGTAATGTATATCAAATTTTAGTAGAAAAAAAAACTGTGATTTATTAATATATATAAATAAATAAATCAGAATCAATTCTATTGAGAATCGATTTTAATTTGTCTTTTAATTATCCAGAATCGATTTCATATCAAGAGAATTAAATTCAGTCCTAAAATACACTTTATTTACTGAGTATATTCTTTTACATCCATTATGCACATATGATTTCAATTCTCTCATTTGCAAATTATCATCATTAAATCGTCTCAAATTTATTAAAACAAATGTGAAACTAACCGCAAATCCATCATCATACAGTAACAATAACAATACCATCCATTAAAACAAAGACAGTCTAAGTGCAGTTAGACTTCATATTTCTTTTCAAAATTTATTCAAAGACAGTCTAATTGTCAATACAGGGGATCACCTTCAATAACAATTTGATGCTTACAGTATCACAAATTAAAAGGAAAACTTACATCACTGTTTCAAATATTTCATTCAAGGGAAAAAAATTGTATGAATATGATTCAAAAGATATTTTAAGTATAAGTCAGTTTTATAAAACTGGACTTCTATTTATCATTTTCTAATACTACGTGTCTTGTATGTCATAGAATCTAAATATAAACGTTGACAAGATTTACAAAATCAAATCAGTCAACAAGAAATTAATTTTTAAATATAAATCTTATAAAACAAATTTCTATTTATCATTTTTGAATATTACGTGTCTTATTGTGTGTCACGAAACCTAAATATAAACATTGATAGGACTTTTAATTCTTTTTTCTTCATTTTTTTTATCACTGTCATTATTGATTCTTCACATTACTTATTTATTGTGTTGGTCAAATTATAGTGCTAGTAAGATCATATATGTTTTTTAATAAGTCTACCGTATTGTTAATGGTTAATATATAACTTTACATCACAATAAAAAACTATTCTTAATAATTTCATGAGACCCTGATTCATAAATCTCCGTAAATATTTAGTTTGATAAACCTTTTTAACAATTTTTTTTGTTTTGTGAGTTCTTTTGGTTTCAATCCACATGAACTAAGATTAATTCCTATAAAATAGATTAATTTTATAAGTCTACTACTCTTATTTATATGTCATATTTTGTTGATAAGTTGAAAAAAAAAAGATAAAATCATAAATAACATAGTTAACAACTAACATCTATGAATAAAAAACCGTATGTATATATCATTCTATAAGAAGTGTTCTGCACCACCCCAAGTACTTCTGCATCTTTCCACTATTTTTTTTTATTTCAAATAAATATATTGAACAGTGAAAATAAATATATTGAACAGTGAAAATAAGATTGAATCAAGCTTATTTAAGGGAAAGTGTAAGTAAAATTTTACAATATATCACAAGTTTAAATCTGAATCTTGTGAATGCTCCATTAATATGGAGAGAGAAAGAGAGAGATTATTGAATATAGTGGGGATGTGTAAGGTAATTTTGGAATAAAAGAAAATAGTGGGGAGGTGTAGAGTATTTTTGGAATAAAAGAAAATAGTGGAAAGATGCAGGAGCACTTGGGGTGATGGAGGGAGCAACACCCTAAAAAATATGGTAATTTTGTCCGAGGAATTGAAGAAGAGGTCTCGTTCTTCCTGGGCCAAACTTATGTGGTAAGAAAGAGATTGATGTTCCCTTTGCCACCCCCATCTTCTTCTTACACCTCCCTAATTTTTTTTAAAATTCTAAATTTACTCTTTTTATTTTTAAAACCCTAATCCCAATTCCAATCCCAATCCCTTATCACTTTCACTTTTCCTTTCACTCTCACCAGCAAGCCCCCACTCCCCCTCCCCTACTCACTTTCTCTCTTTTTCTTAATTTTCACTTCCGTTAACACAAAATTTGACAGAAAAAGTAAATTCTGCATGGTATAAATTTAAAATATTTATAACTTCTGATGAGTTTTGAAGTATCATGATTCTATAATATAATCTACTAAAAATTTCTTTCCCACTTCTTTGTCTTTAAATAACTAAACTTGAAAATTTATGCTTCAAATTGAAACTCTAAACCACCAAGAGATAACCCTTGTCATTGTAAACCAAACCGTTTAGGTCGTAGGAATTGAACTTTTTTTCAATGATCACTGAGTTTTCGATGAATCTCGCAGAATTTGAAAAGAAATGAAAAATGTGTTAACGGAAGTGAAAATTAAGAGAAAGAGAGAAAGTGACACTTGGAGGGGGTGGGTCCTTGTTGCTTAGAGTGAAAGAAAAAATGAAAGTGAAAAGAGATTGAAATTAGGATTTTAAAAAATAAAAAGTAAAAGTAAAAAATAAAAAAAGTAAATTTGGAATTTAAAACAAATTGGAGCGGTATAGAGAAGATGGAAGGAACTCGCTCTGAGAAAGATCCTGCGAATCCAGGCCCACTAAGCCCGCTACTCATATATGTTGACAAAAACACAATTAAAAGAAGGCCACAATTTTTTTTATTTTTTTTAAATTTAAAATATACACTTAAATTTATTTATACGTTGATGTCAACATCATATAATAGTTATATTTTGTACGGTACACTTAAAGGCCACATATTTCACAGTTGTACTGTAAATGCTATAAATGTTGTCGGGGATGACAAACAGCAATTTATGTGGATGACAAATTTAGTGAGAAGTAAGTCCTTAGTCCATTGACAAATATATATAAAGAGGTAGATGCTCTGGTTCATGCATTCGTTCATGGCTTTTTTAACCGTTCCTCCTAGATCTACCATCATATATCATATATGCTCATGGATGTTCACCATTACCACCCTTTCTCTGTTTACTTCATTGCTTCCATTCTCTTTGTTTTCTTCATCTTATACAAGTTAGTTCAAAGCTGGAGTTCAAACAACTCCTCTACAAATTTACCTCCAGGACCTACGACATTACCTCTCATAGGGAACTTGCATCAGTTGGTAGGTTCATTGCCACATCACTCCTTGAAACTTTTGGCAGATAGGTACGGACCGTTAATGCACCTGAAACTAGGAGAGGTATCCAACATCATAGTAACTTCACCGGAGATAGCCCAAGAGGTTCTGAAAACGCATGATGTTAATTTCTCTGATAGGCCAAACCTTGCATCGGCTAGAACAGTTACTTACAACAATACGAATATAGTCTTCTCTCCATATGGAGAATATTGGAGACAAGTACGAAAGATATGCACAATGGAGCTACTGACGATAAAGCGAGTGCAATCTTTTCAGTCCATAAGGGAAGAGGAGGTGGCAGAACTGGTTAAGAAAATAGCTGCAAGTGAAGGCTGTGCTGTTAATCTCACCCAGAACATTTACCCGATGACTTGCGGAGTAGTCGCACGAGCGGCTTGTGGTAAAAAAAACAGATATCAACAAGTGTTCATTTCAAAGATTAATGAGCAATTGAAGCTCATGGGAGGGTTTTCGCTAGCTGATCTCTATCCTTCTAGCAGAGTGCTTGAAATGGCGGAGAAGGTGAAGTTTGAGAAAGTTCACAAAGAGACTGACAGGGTTTTGCAAGACATCATCGACGAACACAGAAATGGAAGTAAGTATGAAGTAGTGGAAGATCTGGTCGATGTTCTTCTCAAGTGTCAACAGGAAAACGATTCTGAAAGTCTCTTAACTGATGACAACATTAAAGCGGTCATCAAGGTTAGTGTCTGTATGAAACTCCTAACTAGATGAGATGTCAAATAATTTATGATTTTAAATGAAAAATTGATGGAATTCTGATAGGAAAACTCGCTCTGTTATGGATCTTCTAACTTATATGTTACTCAAGTATCTCGTTATTTCTAACAAAAGTACATTTATTTTTATATAAACGATAACATTAATCCATATTTTTCAGGACATATTCGTGGCTGGAGGCACTTCATCTTCCGTAGTGGAATGGGGGATGTCAGAATTGATAAGAAACCCAAGGGTGATGGAAAAAGCACAAGCTGAGGTGAGAATAGTGTATGGTAAGAAGGGATATGTGGATGAGACAGAATTACAGAAATTGATATACTTGAAGTCCATAATCAAAGAAACATTGAGGTTGCACCCTCCTGTACCATTGTTGGTTCCGAGAGAAAGTAGAGAAAGGTGTGAAATCAATGGATATGAGATACCCTCTAAGACGAGGGTAATTATCAATGCTTGGGCAATTGGAAGAAATGCTGAGTATTGGACTGAAGCTGAGAGTTTCAAACCTGAAAGGTTTCTTAATAACTGTATCGATTTCAAAGGTGCAGACTTTGCATTTATCCCATTTGGTGGTGGAAGAAGGATCTGCCCAGGCATTACATTTGCCATCGCAAACATTGAGTTGCCACTTGCTCAGTTACTTTACCATTTTGATTGGAAGCTTCCGAACAATATGAAGAATGAAGAACTTGACATGACCGAGTCGGGAGGAATTACTCTCAGAAGAAAACATGACCTCTGCTTGATCCCCATCACTCATCAAACTTAAAATGTAAGAGTCATGGTTACATTCATTTGAAGTGGTGTTGATGATGAATTTTCCTTGAGTATCGGTGAATTGTTAGTGACAATTATGTGAAAGTTGCCGACAAGGTGAAGGTTAATGACGAAGAATGATTTTCACCGTCAATGAGTTTTTGCAAATCACCGGTGGCAAGAATGATTCGAGCAGATCGATTGACAGTATGTGTTTCAAAGTAAGTGACAAGACTTTTATGTATAAGTGGGTCTAATAAAACTGAACTTTTATTTATCATTTTTCAATGCTACGTGTCCTTTCATGTGTGCCACGAAACCTAAATATAAAGGGTGACAAGGTTGACAAAACTAAGTCGGAAATTAACTAAAGTATAAGTTAATCTTATAAAATCAAATTTCTATTTATCATTATGTTACCTGTCCTTCTGTGCGTGTCACGAAACCTAAATATAAATGTTGATAGCGTTTACAATTCATCTTTTTTCAATTTTTATCACTGTCGTTACTTATTATCCACATTTCTTATTTATTATGTTAGTCAGATTATGATTCTAATTATATATTTTTTTAATAAGTCAACCACAATATTAGTGATTAATATATGGTCTTACATATAAGAAACTATTGCTAATAAATTTATAGGTTGGATTGGTCCTAATCCATAGGTCTTCTTGGATATTTGGTGTGGTAAACTTTGTTTAATAAATTTTTTTGTTGTCTCGTGATTTTTTTTATCCCAACCCACATGAATGAATTGGGATCATATCCAAGATGAGTTAATTTTATAGATTTATCATTGACATTTAAGTGTTGATAAGTTGAAAACGAAGAATGAAATCGTAAATTAAAATTTTCCCACTAATATAAGAATGTTAACAACTAACATTTATAGATAAAATATTTAAAATTTCTCCACTAAATCCATGTATACTAGCATGATCTCCATGTTTGTGTAATTATTCATATATTTTAAAAAATCTCTAATTTATTTAACCCCGTGATAAATTCATAAACTTTATTTACAATAAAGACTTCATTTTTTCTTCTTACGGAATATTTTTATAAATTTATCCATCAAACAGGTGTTATGTGTAGTAGGCTTGTGTTCAAGTATAATATGTGCTTATGTTACTTTTTATACATTCCAATTCTATTATTATTATTATACATTTGGAAAAAAAAAAGAGAAGAAGAAGATTTCTTCAATTAAACACTTTGCCCTCCCTTAAATTCACAAGAGACAACTCTTTATTTAAATAATTAACATTTCCATGCCAAATTCATATTCACCAACAATACATTGGAAAAGACTTAACTTTACTTTACAGCAATAATGGAAATTCAAATTTAAAATATTTTTTATGATTAATAGTCCACAAGACCTCGTGCAAATTTTCGTAAATTTATCAATGCACAAATGCTATAATCTAGTGTATTTAATTATACTCCATGCTCGTTATTTATACATTTGCAAAAATCTCTATTTCTGTTCTTAACCATGCTAAATTATACTTATATATGAAGTTTTGTGAGATAATTATATAAAAGGGTACAGTGAATAGATAAAAGTGTCAGTGGAAAATATGTTTGTTTTTAATTAAAGAATGTTTTTTTTAAGTAAAAATGTATTAATAATAATGACACAGTTAAAAAGAAACAAATACCTGTTCGAAAGTTTAAAGAACAATTTAAAACTTTATATCGTTTTTGAAAAATATAAAAAGAAGACAAACCTTAAATCTCAGTAGACAAATATTATATTATACTGATTTGTGAGAAAAAGAGAAGGGAGGTGCGTTTTTTTTTTTCTTTTAATCTCATTATCTATTAAATGACAGTAAAAAATATGGTAATTTTGTGCGAGAAATTGAGGAATTAAAATGTAAAATTTAAACAGAAAGAAGCACAAAAATCTAATTGTGGCGTGGTATAATTTGACCAATTATACCCAAATCGAATGCAACCCTAATTGGCACAGTATTATTTGATCCAAAATACAAGCTCTTCAAAACCCAACCAACATCGACACTACCCACCATCATCACCAAAGCTCTGCAACCATTCTGCAATGTAAGTCTCTAAGCTTCTGTCTTTCTTTCATTTCTCATCTTCTAGATCTATTATCTTTCTTTCATTAATGGTAGTCCTTCTTAAGTTTATCTGAATCTAGGGTCTCGAAGTTTCGCTGCAATTGATTTTGTTTTTATTTGGCACGCTTGATTGCCCCAGATCCCGTGGGGATTGAAAGTGATTTGGGAATTTCTTTCAATTTGATTCGAACGTTTATTTATTTCTTTTGATGCCGGGTTTTTCGACACGCTCTGCGAATTGAAAGATGGGGGGTTTGCTGATTTCAAGCGTTTTAGGTGTGATCCCTTCTGAGTTTGGGATGATATAAGGCTAGAGTTTTGTAAGGGATGCTTATTAGGTCTATGCCACAAACCGATGTGGTTTATTGCTAGTGATATTCGGTGTTTGTTTTCTTGTGCTTTTATTCACGTTGTGTTATGTTGTGCGTGGGATGAATTCCTTCGAAAATAATGCTTTGATGGCTTTTGTGATGGACTTGTGTTGTGTTTAGTGTAACCATAATCTCTTAGGACCCAGACAAATATGTGATAGAACCCTTTTTTTTTGTGAAAAAGAAAAGATAAGTTTTCTTTTCTCAGTTTGCTGTTCCTGGTTCCCTTCACTTGTTTGCGTAAGCATTGAGTTTTTTTTTACTTTATATGAATGGTTTTTCCAGTGCCGATTTAAATTATTATTTTTTTCTTTTTTACGCATTCTCTACTGTTTATTGCATTTCATTTATGTTTGAATTGTTTTATGAATCTTAGGGCCGACGAGGAACCTGTTGATCAGAAGAGATATCTTGAAGAGTCTTGCAAGCCAAAATGTGTAAAACCTTTACTGGAATACCAGGTGTGCTTTTCTTGAAGTGTAGAATTATACGTTAGATCATTTAAAGACGAGATTTATTCTTACTTTAAATTATCAATATGATATTCTTTTATTTTTAAAATTTTAAAATCAGCTATAGATTGAATTTTCAGTTATTGGTTAATTATGATGTTGCTCTTGGACTAGTAAAAGTTATGACATGGCCGACTAAAATATATAGCTTGAGAATTCGACAGTGATGATGAGTGTATATAAGTAGAAAACATTGAGATGGTACTAGATAGAGTGTACAAATGAAGAGAACAAAGAAATGCAATGTAGTGAAGAAATACTGGAGTTTTCTGGTTTTTTTGGCTTAAGGTATATGATCTCATTATCTGGTGTTTTATTGCTTATGAATGGGGATAGATAGATATGAAGCTGAATTATTATGTTGAGCTACACAATGATAGTCCAGCTATGTTTCCTTTATTCTGATATATTTTTCTATTTTATCATATTCGATGGTGAATGCAAACTTCTGCTGTGTTCTTTTTTTTTTGGGTGGGGGGTTGTTGGGATTCTTCTCCCAAGTAAAGGAAGTTTTTACAGAACTGCTGTTAGATGGATCAGTAGCGTGTGAGTAAGGGTTTGCTTGGGTAAACAAATTAATTAAGAGTTTATTGGATACGTGCTCATCTTTTAAGTTCTTATGTGTATCAAATTTGGGTCACTGTTTTCATCTAAGCTGCAAGCTGTTTAGATAAGCTATCGAGAGAGGTTATTGAAATCAGCTGAAAACAGATTATGGATATGTTTGACCCAAACAGTATTGTCATAAGCTCTTCCAAACATTATTGTTAAGTAGCTGTAATTGCGCTGCGGGCGGGATTCCTTGGATTGGTGATAGTGACTCTTTCTACCATTGCAACTGCCAAGGGTTTTATGGCATGCATTCTACATCCTCTTCATCCCCACCGAGTCTCTGCCCAAATGAACTTTTGAGATAACATTATGCCAATTTTAATGCATTTTATTTTTATTTGCATGAAACTTAATTATGTTATGCATATGAAATGTATGTGACCATGAGATAGCGGATTGGCTTTCCACGATATTTTGCAATCTGCAATAGACAACACTACTCCCAAACCAACACTTTCTCATTGCGTATGTTTATAAGTCTAAATAAGCTCTTCTAACTGAACCCTGGGTATTTTTCACATAATTTTTGGCAGTGTTTGCATAAGTACAAAAGGAATTTAATCCTAAGGAAGCCTAGAAGTTACAGTTTTTAAGGACTTGGGGCAGGTTGGTTATATCTTAGGGTCAATTTTTTAATGAGAAAAAAATTCCATGGGGGATTTCCTTGTGCATCCGCTCCCCTCTTTTTACTAAAGAACTAATGCTCATATCATTTATGGGGCACCTTAGATTTTGACTTATTAGACGAACAAATACCCTGAGCGAGTGTTAAATTGACAAACTTTTGTTCGGTCTTATTTTTAGCTGAGAAAAGTTATCGTTTAATTTGCTACAGGCGTGCATTAAAAGGATACATGGCGATGAATCCGGGCAGAAACACTGCACTGGACAATATTTTGATTATTGGTTTTGTGTTGACAAATGTGTAAGTACTATTTAGTCAGTAAATATGCAGAGTAATTTAGTTTTCTTGTGTATTCTGTGACAAGATCATAATCCTGTAATGCAGGTCGCGCCCAAGCTATTCACCAAACTGAAGTGATAAGGAAGGATTTGATATGGCTTATTGTCATTGCATTCTGTTCTACTTTCATTCCCTAATAACTTCGACTGAACTTTCGATGTTATAATAACCAAACTATATGCTCGGTATGGTTATTATTCTGTTTTTTGTGAAGTTTTGAGTCTATGCAACCTAGATTATGATTAATAAGAACATTATTCCGAAATTTGGAAGGATGTATTTTGGAATGGCTCGGTGCTTCATTTTTTCAATCATGCCGCAGAATATTATTACCTTAAAGATCGCTCTTCTATTGATGGTCTCATCTTTTTCAAAATGTTTTAGTTATTGTGGGATACATAATGTTGCAAGGCAAATTGTTTGACAATACTGCTGGAACTAACATGACGCTTTTCAATAATATACATAATATTTCCAGTTTATATTATTGAAATTTATTAAATTCATTAATTATTCATTTTTTAATGGTTAGATTTTAAGTATTTTTTACAATTATTGATTTCTCAATGATCGCTGAAGGAAAACTATATTAAGAAAAAGTAATACAACAATTAAATCAAGTCTTTTTTATCGAGTGATACATTTTAAACCAAGATCAAATACCTTTTCTCAATTAATTCTGGTTGTTTCAATGTAACAAGCATTAAGCTCACGAATGAATAATTAACATATATGAACGAAGGAAATCTAAAAAATATATATGAATTAATTTACGGTCTTCGATTTCTTTTTTTATTTTAGTTTTGTTGTGTATTGATGGATTGATACTTTTGAATTGGAAGGATTGTGATTGTGTTATGTCAATCCTTTTTTAGGGTGGTGAGGGTAATATTTTCTCCGGTTTTGGTCTTGTCATAGGTTTATTTTATATAATAATTTGAGAAGGTTCTTTTGAAGGGCTATTTTTGTCCATCAAATATATTTGAGGTGTAGATTGAAAATCCCAACGTTTGCTTGTAATGGGTCACACTACCATTGGGCTGGTTTCATACTGTCCAAAAAAATTGAGTGTTACTCCCTCCACCATTACACACTGCTCCTTACACCTCATTTCTCTTTTGTCCTTATAAAATATTTAATTTGTGGTGGTTAAACGTACTTACCTTTATCAACATCCACCCATTGTATCAATACAACCCTACACCCAAACACTCTCACAGAAATCAGATTTTTCTTGCTTCTTCTCCTCTCTAACTATGCTATTGTGATGGTCGAAGATGGTCTAGTGGTGGTGCCAAACAGAAAGTTCCTAGATGTGAATACAAAGTTCAGTACCCTTAAACGAATATGGGGTATCGTAGAACACTTAAACGGATCTCAAAATCCGTTGAAGGATATCGACATCTGACAGATTTCGAGATTCGTTTAAGTGTTTTACGGATATCCCGTATCTGTTGCCATCTTTCGCGTTTCTCTTCTTCTTCATTTAACACAGAACAGAGGCACATAACAACATCCAACACACGCGCAACACCCAGCACATAGACAATACATGTTCACAAAGAATCTTGATGAAGATGGGAAATTGGAGAAAGAGGAAGAGGAGAATAAGAGAGGAAGAGAGAAAGTAAGAGTGTGGGGGTGGGGGATATGGTATAAGAGAGTAAAAAATTAGGATTTTAAGAAAAAGTTAAAAAAGGTAAAGGGTGAGGGGGTATGGTGTGAGGGTTGAGTGAATGAGAGAGTAAAAAATTAGGGTTTTAAGAAAAAGTTAAAAAAAAAATAAAAGATGTAGGAGAGAGAGTGTGATGTGTGGCCGAATGAATAAGAGATTAAAAATAAAAATGGTTAGCTCAAATTAAAAATAAAAATAAAAATGGTACTTCTGGAATTAAAAAAAAAATTGTAGATGTACAGGAACAGTGTGACAGTGAAGGGAGTAACTCTCAACAAAATTTTGGGCTGCTTTTGATTAGCTCAGTTTAAGTGTAACTGTAAATTTGATATTCCAACCTAGCCAGCTGTATGCTACATGCCAAGAAAGCGATCCACGAGCTTACTTTTTTTTTCTTTTAACTAACTTTTGAAAATTATTATAAAAAGTTTAATTTATTTATTAATCAGTAAGCATGTAAAATTTATATTAAATTAATATTTTATTGTAATTTTCATTAACACATCAGCTCACCCATAATTGTGTCCTTTTATGATAATAAAAAGTAAAAGAAATAAAAAACTAATTATTAGAATAGTTATTAAAATAAAAATATAGTACTAAAATTAATATTTAAATTATAGAAACCCATGTCCATATAAAAATATTTGAATTTAAAAGAGAAAACTAACAAAGTGAATAAAAAAACCAGTTACAAAACATAAAAAAGTGAAATAATAATTGTGCATACTAATAAACAATTACCAGAATAATCACTTTGAAAGAAAAATAAATAAATAAATATGTAAGGAAACAGTTAAAAAATTTAAAAATAGTAAATTAGTAAACAATTATGTATACCTACCCCGTGTATGAAAGCAAGGTTAATTTTGATCTTTACTAATTGATCTTATGTAAAATCACTTCCAATCTAGTACTATCGTTTACATAGCTGACACTATGATGGACTTCACTTACATGTATAAAATTGACATGAAAATGACTTGTATGATCAAATTTCATGTTATAGATAAACCAAACATAGAGACGAAATTTGTATACCCTTTTGTTTTAGCTTTTACTTGGGTTACGAGTACTTTCAACAGGGTAACCAAACCAATGCTGATAACAGGTTAAATAGTGGAAAAAATGATAAAAATTAAGGCAAAAGAGTACGGACAACAAAGAAGATTCTAAATGTTACTAATAACATAAAAATCCTGAGAACATAAACGCGTAAACTGCATAACACTCCAAAACTCAATTACAGCAACAAACTCTAGATTGGATGCTGCAATTACTTGTGCAAAGCACAAAGGCAATTCTTTTCACCTACATCCGACGATATACAGTAAGGCTGATCCTTCCCATCTTGAAACCAGGTAGCACGCTTCTCCAGAAGCTCGTTCAGAAAATCATTCAGCTTCTCAATAGTGATGTTTGGCATCACCACCACATGTGCAATATTCCCCTTGCATGCTAACTGCCACCTGCGTACAAATTCCTCATCATGTGGCCTCTCAAACACAACTGTGCTGCTCAGCTCATTAAGCATTGCACCAATCCCAGCCTCAACAAGGCGATCTTTGAAATAGTGTGCATTTCGCAAGCATTTCTGAACTTCTTTCTGAAAACCTCTATATCCTTTCCGATTCAAGGTATACCAAAGGAATATGGGAGCATGACCGTTCCGACTACCCATGATCGTGGCATCCCTAGATGCAAGATACTCCACATCCCTA
Organism: Vigna umbellata; assembly: GCF_029865625.1. NCBI lineage: Eukaryota > Viridiplantae > Streptophyta > Magnoliopsida > Fabales > Fabaceae > Vigna > Vigna umbellata. The sequence goes on from NC_142169.1 coordinate 70,274,610, forward strand.
GAGAGAGCATTCACATAATTCATTCTTGTTATCTGCACACCACAAGGCATGGGACAACCTACAAATTTGTGGCCAGAAACACTGACACTGCCAATAGGCTTCTTAAAAGTAACTTTTGGAGCCTGAAAGCAAATACAACAATAATATGGTGAGGTTCACATAAGATGGGTTGACCAAGAAGCATGAAATTTTAATCTTGCCAATTTTTAACTATAACCAGTTTATAACAAAATGAACATTCCCTGACTGATATTGGAAAAGGAATGATGCCGTTTCATGGGCATGTAAAATAATAGTGACAGTCACATTTATACTATATATAAAGTGGGTTGATCAATAAGCACTAATACACTTTCTGCTATCATTAATATTATGACTTTATACCAAAAGTATAAATATAAGACAAAATGAGCCACTGGAAAATTAACAGGTTATGCTAGGAAGAACCAAAATGATGAAAATTAAACCAGAACACAAGTATAAGAACACATCATGATTTTCTATTGGAAAAAATAAGGACAGCGGATGAAAATCCCATCATTTTCAAGTTAAAACAATTTATAGTAACATCTTCACATACTCTTTTCACGAAAGGCATCATGAGACCAAATAAAGCCCCGTCACAATGGATGTAGAATCTGTCCTGTGAAAATCCAGCTTCTTCAAGTTTCTTGATGACCAGATCAAGATCATCCACAGCTCCTTTCACAGTTGTACCTGCAATTGTTGTAAGGGTTAGAATGAACAAGGTAAGAGGAAGGGAGAATGGAATGGAAGAGAGAGAAGCAATGATAAAGAAACTTGCCTATGTTCACATTTATAATTGCTGGCTTGTCCTGATTTTGAAGAAGCTTGGCCTTGAAATCATCACAATCAATCTCCCCAGACCAAAGAGTATCAACCTTCACACATTCCATTCTGTACATTCGAGCAGCTTTAAAAACAGAATAATGTGACTCTCGTGAGGCGTACAAAATCCCATCTGGGAAAACCTCTCTCCTGCACAAGTCATATAACCATATTAGATGTTCTTTACAACCTTACCAAATTTTGAAGATGAACAAACTAGCTGAAACTAACCCAACAAGGATGCCATGGAGATTTCCTTCTGTACCACAGTTTGTTATATAGCCCCAATACTCGTTTTTCTCCAGTTCCCACAGTCGGGCAAACCAATCCAAAACACCAACTTCAAACTGTCGGGAGTGGACACCATAGTTGCTTTCAATAAATGGATCTCCCAAGTTGTTTATGGAAAAATGCTGAAGTTGTGAGAGTGCACCATAATCGAAATCCAAATTATAAGGGTACCCTGGAATAAGTTTTTCATAAATTTAACGAGTTATACTCAACTCCAGAGGGTAATTGAAGTAAGAGGGAACAAAAGTTACGCAAAATCCTGATAAAATTATTTGAATACGATGTGTTTCTGAACATAGTATACCAAGGCAATACCAAGACAATTCAGAAATAACATCGAGGAAGTTATAAATTCACCCTAAGAAGATAACAAAATATAAACAAGGGCAAAGTCTATTACTATTACATTGAGGAAGTTGTAAATTCATTCTAATGTAATAAAATATCAACACAGAGACTTCAAAATCAGGTAGTATTTAGCTCCAGAAGAAGATAGATTACTATGTAATGAAGCCACAAATTATCAAAAGTATCAAACACTGAAATAGACACAATCAAGAGTGCTTCCTAAAACTTGGAAATGAAAGATTATCTACCCAAGTAGATGAGGGAATAATCACCCAGCTAATTTGGCACAAGTCCATGAACCCCTTGAAAAACCAAGAATATTATATCAAAATATCTCTCCATTTGAAAATTCAGGATTGAATTTACGTTTGCACATTGGAATCTCCTACATTGCATTGCTTTATTCACAAGATTTTATTTATCAAAATCATCAAGGTCTTGGACTTTCAGAGTTAGAAATCATCAAGTAAATCCAGACTTCAGAATAAACATAGAACATAAGTGTAGAAAATTCTAATGCTAAGGAGATAATTTTCATGGTTATGACAATCACAACTAAAATTGTAGTAAGAAAATAGTTTTTTATGGACCAGCATATTGTCAATTGTGTCATATTTTAATTAGAGAAAACAGAATCCTATACTGTATTCCATGGTGTTTGTCTATATTGTTTTACATTAGATTGTGAAATTTGTGACCAGGGAAGAGAATATTGTGCTGTAGTCAGGATAGCGCTTTGGGGGGTAGAATGGCCCATGGCCACTATGGAAATACTGTAGAAGAGCGTTTCAGTAAGGTGGACATACTGGTTGTAGCAGCCAAGATAGTGGCGCTATAGCATGTCCTGATAAAACAAAAGAAAAAAAAGAGATGAAGGTCAAAATAGTGGATGTCAAGTGGCTATAAAATTTGTTAGGGTGTCCAAATATCATTAACCAAAAGAAACCCTTTGAAATAGGTATGCTAGGTGGTAGTATTTGAGGACCTTCTCTAGAATTTTTTATATTCAATAAAAAGATTCGTTTTAGATTAAAATGATCCACTTTTTCTTATCACTTTTTCTGCTCTCCTTTTTGGTGATATGTTTGATTTTTTGACTGACATAAAGTGGTGTTTAATCTGAGCACACGTCTATTTTAACTTTTGTCTTTTGCAAAGTGCTATTTTGCCCATGCACACAGCTACTTCATATCATTTTAAGTTTTTTTGTACGTAAGACCATTTCTTCTTTTTTTTCTCCCACAACCTTCACTTCATTTTATATGAACGATTCTATTTCTGTGAAAAGTTGTTGACTGACAATCATATTTATGATTCTGTCTTTTGTGAAGTGGTTACATATTTAATTCCTCTAATGCATCGTTATGTGAAGAGTCTTGTTATATATGTATACAGTTTACATTATAAACTACATAAAAAATCCTTAGAATAGAGGGTGTCCCGCTACTGGGGATCTAGAACACTGTTTGTGACATCTAGATTACGCAGGAAGGTTGAATGAATTCCATGAAGTTATGACAAAAACATGCTGGGATTCCCGCTACAGATAAAAGAGAAACATGAACCAAACAAAGGATGACAGGGGAGTAGATGAGCTAAAGAAACAAGTACAGGTTCAGTGCTAATTGGTGATTGCTAGTGCTGGGTTAGGTTGACACCATCAAGAAGCTAACTGAATTTACCGCATACGTATATCAATTGTCTAGTCATAAATCACAGTGTGAAACCTCTAATAAATTAAGCAAAATCCCAAGGGGAAAATCAAAAGCAGTATCAAGATCTGTATAATTGGATTGATTTTGTAAATAACCCAAGTAAATGTAGTAAAAAAGGCAATAAGATCACCAAAAGAGCAAATATTGTCAAACCTAAATGGTGTTTTGTCCTTTCAGTCAAAGCTCTTTTGTATCTGGCCAACACACCAGCCATATAAGCTTCCCGGTCCCCTGTAACTTCGTCATCTGCATCAGGCTCTGTGACTTCTAGACACATGGTATGGATATTTCTTCCCAGAACTATTAATCTTTTCTCTTTTTCCTTACTGATCTGCACCTCTTCATTGACACTGCCATTGTCTACAACTGGAGAAGGCACAGGATCCATGATTAAAGCTGTTGCGTCAAAATCCTCAGGCAAAGGTTCAACTGCTCCGTTCATTCTCAAATCCTCGTTTAAACTGTTAACACTCCCAACCATTTTTTTTTATCAGCAACACACAAGCACCTGATATAAATGGATTGCAAGACCGAAAAAGAAAAATGAGAACTAAAATCTAAATAAAGATAAAGAAAAAGACCAATTAGTCCAAAGACAGATGTGAGAAACCGGATTTTTACATATGAAATCAAGCCATCACTCTCAATTCCATGCATAAATTTAAGGAACACAACCACAGAACCACACAATTATTTTACTCTATCAATCAACGACTTCGCGAGCAAACAAGACTGCACGAAAGGTGTTACACCTAGAATATAAACAACATTTATACACAGATCTATTTAATTTTTCTTTGAATACACACATTTAAAAGAATTAATTCTAGGCCATCATTGTGAATTCAGCCACTATTAACAAAACAAAGATTAACTTTCAAATGCTCAATTAGCAGAAGATACAGGGTTAATAATTCTCATTCAACTACATCTTTAAAGCCAAAACTAGAACAGCAAGTATTCCTCAGAAACTTTGGAAAAATAGCAAGGAGTTTTTGCTATGACCTATGGCTTCACAGAATCACAGCATGTCAATAACGTGTACAGCACATGCAAGCTGAGAGAACAACTATCTAAGCAATGAGAGATGATAAAATCCACAAGAATAGAATAGGCACAATTGTTAATACATTAGGAGATTATGCTGGTTAAATTAAAAGAGGAAAATGAAAGTAAGATAATAGATCTGAGAGAAGATGAAGAAGAAAAGCTAACCGCAAAAGAGAAGCGGTGGAATCGACAAAGGAAAGTGAGAAACGCCGAAAGACTCGGCCTCTGGCACAAGAGAGATGAATAATGCGGACCGGCCAAAAGGAGAAACACAACTGAACTTCCCTCCTTTTATAGCTGCATCAGATTCCTTCACGCGCTTCAACTGACTACTCTACCCACAGGCATATGAGTCTGAGGTGGATCAATATTTCGCCACTGTCCCTACAAAGATCTCAGAATCTATACAAATGAATTCCCTGCAGTTACTGTTTCAGCCACAGGAAATCTGAACCCTTCAATTTATATTTATGATAAAAATTTAATAAACATGTGAGATGAAAACTATAATGATCCTTGTCACCCTAATCTTATGTAATTATATTTAAAAAAGTGTTTGACACAATATTTTAACTCTTATAATATAATGGTTTTAGTTGTAAACTGACTTTTTTAAGAGTTACTATTATTTTAATTTTTTCTAATGAAACTCAATTACAAAAATAATAAGTGAAAAAGACGGTAAACTAAAAAATATTTTTTAAATTACTTTTATAATGTTAAATATAAGTAATTTTTATTTTTAATAATTTAGTATATTTTGTTGCATTTGTGTTCAAATTTTTAAATACTTATATTATAACACACATGCATCACATACTCATATACACATCCATTGTCACACGTATCCCCATATACTTGTTGGAATTAAGCCGAGTTTGGTAGTTAGTTGGTCAGGATAGTTATTGATTAAGTGTTCAGTTGCTTTTCATTTTATAAATATTGAACCTCTGTTCTTGTAAAGCATTCTTTTGAGAACAGTGTGAATAATACATTTTCTGTGCGTTTGAGTTTTTTACTCTTTCTTCATCTGTTCATTTCCTTGATCGTTTGGTGTAAAGGTCTTAAACTGATCGGTGCTGTTCGTGTTCTTGCTGGGTCGTTCGGTCATCTAAGTTGCAGTACGGTGTGTTCGTAGTGTTGGACTAGGGACGTTCGTTCTCCAGTCGCATACGACACTCATACCGTTCGGCTGTGACGCTCGGTGCAAACCCTTTGGTTTTCTTCCATTTCTAACAATACTTACATTGTGAATTTAGAAATATTAATAAACTTACTTTATTTTATTAATATTTTAAAATTGTTGTGAATGCATAAATATGACAATATTTATATCAGACCAAACACATTTTTATATGAAAGATATTATAAAAATGTGTTTAACTAATATAATAAATTCATTTAATAAATCATTATAGATAATTGTAGATTAAGTATTTTCTATTGTTGTTTGCATAAATTGTTGTATTATAACTGCATAAAACAATATAACTTAGCAAACCTAATTAAAGATATATTATAACATATTAACGAAAATATTAGTGTCATCATACCTATGTATACTCATTTTTTAAATTATAACGTCTGTATGCATGCGTACTCAGACACAAATACGACACTGCTCGTGTTTCCACTAATGTTTATAATACCAAATTATTAAAAGTAAAAGCTACTTATATTTAACATTATAAAAATAATTAAAAAATATATTTTAATTTATGATTTTCTTCACTTATTACTTATAATTGAGTTTTATTTAAAAAATTTAAAATAGTGATTATTCTTATAAAATCAGTTAACAATTATATTATAAAAAATAAAATATAAATATAAATTGTGTAAAAAAAAATGAAATAACCAAGGATAATATATGAACATTTTTTTTTATGTTTTATTATATATTTGGGTCTACTTCCTTACTTAATTTGTCATTTTCTCATGAAAATAAATTAAATTTAACATAGAAAATGTATACTTAAAATCTATTTTTTTTTCGTTTAAGTTCATTTAAATTAATTGTATTTATCAATTCCTTGACTGGATATTTACTTAATATTTGGAAGGGTAAAGGAAAATCTTGAAGTACTACTCCCAATGATAGCGCGTGGAAGCTATTTCGACTTCCATCGAGAGGACCCCCAAATCTCAAAAATGTGAAAACCCTAGACGTTTTATTTCCCTATCAGAAGCTTGGATCTGAATAATGGGAGTTTCACCGGCGATGAAGCTCCTCGAATCGAAGAAACGAACAGAAGTGCAGCCAGAGTCATATGAAAATCTCTTAGACTCCCTCGAATCGAAGAAACGAACAGAAGTGCAGCCGGAGTCATATGAAAATCTCTTAGACTCCGTTCCAACACACAAAAAAACTAGGGATTTACCCAACTTAACAGAATGCCATGCGTGTGAGTATGCTCCGGTAAGAACAGACTTCGAACCCTTTATAGCGAATGGCGTGTAGTTCTTCTATGCAAGAATTGTTTTTCTTCCGTTCAATCTTCCCAAATTTGTTCCTATTGTTTTTATGGAATGTCTCTTGAATCATATGGTTGCAATAAGTGTCAGCGTTCTGTTCACAAAAACTGTTTTTTGAAATATAAAAATGCTCCTCCATGGTCCTATTGCTTCTATGGACTCTGAATTTTCTGTCTGTGTGGATTGCTGGATTCCTAAACACTTGGAACTTTCAAGAAGAAGAAAAAGAAGAGTACTGGGTGGTGAAAATGGTAGTTCTAGGGATTTGCCCGATGGAAATTTGGAGAGGTCAATGGAGGATTTGGTTGAGGACGCAAAACGTGTGGTAGGGCTAGAGAGGGGGCAATGAAGAAAGCTTTGGTGGCGAAAAGGGCGGTTGAAATTGCAAACAATGCTTTGGGTCTAGTAGCAAGTAAGGAAAAGAGTGGTTTGGATCCGCCTCCTGAGAGGGATGCTTTTGAAGTTCTTGATTGCTCTGAATTGACTTTTGAGTTGCATCCACAGTTTAATTGTTTGCCTAGGATTTCAAAGAGTTGCTGCTTATTGAATACATGTTCCCTGGATATTCCTAAGATGTTTTCTTCTAGTGTTGATTCTTCGAGCAACACATCAAACTCAAGGAATGCCGATTATCGTGATAAGCATGAAGTGTCCTGTGACAATAAACTATTGACAGACACTTGTAAATCTTTATGCGAGCCTTTGATTTCTGTAGGATCTTTGGATAGTGGCTCTTCAACTGGTCTGAATCTTCTCTGTACGGGCAGAAGTGGCATGGAAACTGGTTCAAAAGTTGATGAGCCCACAGCTGAATCTGATGGTGAAGGGGTCGGGGAAGGGCTTCAGAAGGAAGGGGAGGGAAGTTGTTCTGACAGGATAATAAACATGAGTGAAGATACTGGCATGGAACTTGATCGTAAGCAAGCAGATTCTGCATTGCATAGGGAAAAACCATGCAATGCACGACCAGATAGATATTTCTTGAAGTATAGTAGGAGAAATTGTAGTTTGAAATCAAACTGAGGTAGTAATTAACGATCCCACAATCTGTTAGAATGAGTTAGGATTTACTCTAACATTGGGGTTCTATGGCAGTCAGTCATTCAATGGTTGCTTGTGAAAGTGGATACTTTAGAAGCCATCATAGGAGGGAACATATATACAGTTTTTTCTCTTCTTGATTTGGTTAAAACCTAAAGAGCTCTTTGTTATCTTTTATGGCTGTTATCATTTTTAACATTGTATTTGCTCTTCTGCTTTCAGTTTGATCTATGAAAAATGAATGAAGTTTTTGTTTAACAACGTCAAAGTTGACTGGAAAAAGCAAGAATGATAAGATAAACATTACTAATTTCATTGATGACATATTGAAATGAAATGATAAGCTACACATTGCCTGGAAAGAGTACTGTTCACTGTTTTATTGGCATTTCAAGGAGACTATTCCATAGCACTGATTTATTTCTTAGTTTATTTTCTTGATTGTGTCCCTCTTACCTATCAAATCTCTTACTCGTCTTTTTGCTTGTTGTATTGCTTTGGAAATATTGCAGACTGTGTTCACTGTGATTACATTATCGGTGACCTTATATATAGAATGTTCAAGTAGGATTTTACATAGATAAGAATTCAACATGAATGCAATATTCTTAAAGTTATATCATTTTGCTCTGACAGCTTTACCATATTAAGAAAGATTGGTTCTGGATGTTCCAGAAAGGACTCGAGTCTGATTTCTTTTTTAAGGCTTTGTAATGTGCTAAATTTGTACTTTTGTCTGCAACCATAATGATTTGATTCGTTTCATTGCATTTTTCAGTCGAGTTTTCCTTTGGAGTTCCAAATCTGTCGAATGTTTGGTATTTGTACCGAATAAATTTGGTTAGATCAATCAATTTCACTGATCCAAACCATAATGCCGGTGTCATTGGCAAATTGCACGCGGATCTAAACACAATATCTGTTGAAAATGAGATATGAATGAAAACTGAAAGTCTGGGAAGAAAGAGTGAAAAAAAAAGAGTAAAAGGTTTTTTCACACTGACATGTGGATAATTCACATGTACTTCGACCTCGTCATATTATTATTGGATGTATTTGAATCAATTTTATTTGAAGTTGAATTAAATTTTGGTAAAATTAATTTAACAGTGCAATTAAAAAGTATTCAAATTGGTTATATTTACAAATTACAAAAATACGCATCGCATAATGTTTGGGGACTCTTCATTAAAACTTGTGTACTGTAACAAAAGGATTAACATCTTTATTTGACATCTGACATAATTGAAGATGACAAAATATATCTTTAGTTGACATCAATAAAGACATTGGCAACATGTCGCACAATTACACGATCACGTGCTTAATTTATGCTGAAATTGTCACCGTTGTCGAAAAGTCGAAACAACGACGTTAAGAGACCCAACAAAAAATGACAAATGTTATCACTTTAGATCCGATCACGTATTTGTTATCTCGTTTTTTCAATTATTTGCCTCCAATTAGCAACCAAAGCAAAATGTGCGTGTCGGTGACGTACATCGTAGCTCCCATTGAAGCATCAAAACATGGCAGGGTTGCTCTGTGGTAGCCATGATTTGGTCCCAATTAAAGCGAAGTTTCATGCCCTCCAAAACATGGCCCCATAAAAAAATTAGTCTATCATGTGAATGTGATCCAACCGTTCTTCGGAATCTCGAGCACCTCAAATTCGATAAGAATGTAGGAAGCTTCTCAAAATATGAGCAAAAATCAAACTATTCTTCGGCAGAAGGTGGATTTATTTTAGGAACTGTCGGCAAAGTAGACGAACTTGAGCCGGTTTTTTGGTCAGTCGTAGCAATAGAAAAAGGTTTGATAGATGACCGGAGAGATTCTGAGCCCTCTGTTTCAATCCTCTTGCACAATGCATCGCAATTACTGATCACCTCAGTCAACCTTCCTTTGAGCTCTCCAATTTCCACCTGCAAGGCATGGACTGCAACATATAGATTTAACAATGTTCACAAACAAATGAATTAAGACTTTGACTTCATGATCCTTGAAAAGGATGAAAGAGGGAATTCCCTTTCAATGCAGCAGATTATGAAAACAAGTCTAACAGTATCAGTCTCTCCCTATAATATGAGAATCCTAGTGTTCCAAATATTGTTCAAACTGTGTCAGATAATTACCTCCGGATAGATGCTGCGAAGCACTCTTCATTGTAGATTTTGAATGATTATATCGCTGAAGAAGTTTGATTGCCAAAGCATCTGCAACTTCTATTTTGTTTTCTATATCCTCCTGCAAAAATTGCTACCATCTTCATGGCATGTACAGAAATACAAGAGACAACAATGTCGAGCCATCAATGCAAATATTGGTACTATCTAATAAAATAACATAAATAAACTACCAATATTATTGAAGGGTTCATCATGATAGGAACTATTCTCGTATAGAATTAAATGAGGCCACTAAATTGCCTTTTCATTTTAGAAATAGATTGAGTAGTTTATCACCAAATACGGAAGTTCCAGCATTTTCATTTTTGCTGTGTACAATCAATTAATTAAAACAATAATGAAATTAGCTTCACGATTCCAAATCTTCACCTGGAAAATTAAATTAATAGTCTGATGAATATCTTTTTTACAATCACTCAATACCAACATTTACATACTGAAATAGTCAGAAGATTCCAAAATAAACTTTCGTAGCATGGAAGGGGGAAATAGACCAGCTTAATTGTTATCCATAAGGTAGAAAGTATATGTTTGAAGGCAACTCTTCTCATGTCAACATATGTTTAATAAATACTCACCAGTCACAAATTGAAAAGAGAATGACAGAACATGCCAACTTTCATTAAAATTGGTGTCGTAATTGTTAACAAATCATCATTACTATTATATAGCAAATAATTGTATTGCTGAAATGTGCTGCCAACACATCAAAATGAAATTCCTTGTATGAACTTTGTTAACACTACAAGGATTCTGTATTTGTTGACATACAATTCTGACCAACTGACATAAATTCAAGAATATGCTACATACACCTCCCCTCCATTAAATTTTTCTTTGAATTTCACATTCTAAATAACAATTTTAAGTTAATTTCTTGTTACCAGTTAGCTCAACGGTGATAACACAACTATTAAAGACAAATGTCTTCTCCATGTGATGGTCACAACTGGTGCCACAACACTGCTTAGTCTAATTGGCAAATACAATTCATTTTGTTATATCTAATAAGTATTGGTCAACTATATTTTATTTATTTAACAAATAAAAAACCAGCTATGTTTATCATTCATATATATATCAAAATCTTAACTGATATCATTGAGAGTATTTTAGCCTTTTAATGATAAATTTAACACCACATATCCTTCTATTAATAGAATATACATGTTTGAGGTCTTGAAATGAAGGGAATAAAAGGGTGGGTTTCAGTATGGGTAAAGGGGTGTGTGTAAATCACATGACATTGAATTATATACGTGCAAGGAAAAAGTTTCCTCTTGTGTAAGAGAGGGTAAAGGTGGGTTTGGTAGAGCGGGTGTATGTAATTCACTTGAAGTTGAATTATACTTATGTAGAAAAAAAAACGTTTCCTCTAACGGAAAAGGGAAAGGGTGGGTTTTTCTAAGATTTGTATGTATGCATTAGTAGATGAATATGGTTAAGAAGTGGATTTTAAGTCTAACTCAATCTTATAAAATCTGCTTGTTAGTTGAGGTTAGCACTCACTTATATATTGTAAATTGGCTTTATCTTTAGTCGATGTGGAACTTCCAACACACACCCCTACGCTGAAGTATATAAATCTCGAGCGTGGGACTAGACATTAAGGGGTGGTATGATAAAAATCCGATAGTGGATATAATTATATGCTCAACAAACACAAATCTCTCTAGGATAGGCTAATTCATGGTTTTGATACCATATTAAGAAGTGAATTTTAAGCCTAACTCAACCCTACAAACCCTAACAAAACTGGCTTGTAAGGTGAGATTTGCACTCACTTATATACTATAAATTGACCTTATCTCTAATCGATGTGGGACATCCAACACATCTCCCTCACGCCGAGGTATATACATCTTGAGTGTAGGATTAGACATTAATGGATGATCTGATAGCGACTTGATAGCAGGTGGAATAATATGCTCAACAAACACCAAATCTTGCTAGGATACGCTCTAACCCAACTCTGATACCATTTTAAGAAGTGGATTTTAAGCCTAACTCAATCCACAAAATGAGTTTGTAAGGTGAGGTTTCCACCCACTTATAAACTATGAAATCGCCTTATCTCTAAACAATGTAGAACATCCAACCAATGTTGTCAAACTCGAGGATTGTAAGAGAATCAGGAAGGGAATGAAAACTTGTAACTCGAGGATCATAACTCGACTCGTAAGAGTTATAAGTAAATAAAAAATTATATTCATAAATTGGTTGTCCCATCTATGATCAATGATTTTCCAAAGAGGAGTATAGCTATGCAATACAAAAATAAATAAATTTATCTCCAAAAACAAAGTCTAATATTAGAGAATGAAATATTAGTGTAAGCAAATTAGTTATTGTTACCTCTTGCTAACTCCATTGAAAATACTTTCTATCTTCTCTATAGCAATATCCATTTCTTCATAGATAAATCCCAATCCCATGGCTGGTTTCTTATATGAATCCACCATGCACAACACCTTAATCAAAGGAAGAACACCCATCAGGCAATTCAACTATTTTTCCAAAATTCCTGATCCAATATCAAATTTTCCACAGACCCACCATCTCTAGTCTTTACCATTTGATTAGATTGTCACTCCTTTGATGTGAACATCCTAATTAGTGAGCCTTTATTCCCGTTCAAGCATCCCAAAGTCGAATAAGAAGTGGAAAAGTGAGTATGGGTAGGTCTTATCAAATTTGTCCCATTAGTAAATTTGTGCAACAAAGAAATAAGACTCGTTCTTGAATAGATGTAGGTTGTGATTTTCTTACCACTGGTTATTGTTGTATCATGATGAAGTGGAATTTTCTTCTCTAAATCTTCTAACATCAAATCAATGCAGTGGGATACAAAAGGTTTCTGTTCTTCACTTGGTCTTTTTCTAGCATATAATCACCCATACCACCATCCCCTTCAAATTCTTTGAATATTGATTTTTAATCAGATTTTTCTGCAACACAGAAACCACACCCAACATTAATATTTTTACATCTTTCAAAAATGCAATAGATGCTCCAACATCCTTTGAGTTCCTGCTAAATGATGCTTGAGTCAATAAATTCCACCCGTCAATAACTTTTCACAGTATTTACATTTTACATTTCTTGCTTTCCCATCAAAAGAAACACAATGACTCCATGCTGGTTCAGTCCTTACTCCAATTCCACTTCTTCCACTTGATGTCATTTGTTTCTTCTTCAAACTGAGAATAAAAAGAGGCGGCGTGGAGAGAAAAAAAACAGGGGTAGTACGGTAGCAAGTAAAACGAAAAAGTCACAGGGAAGAGTGGCGATGCAATGAGGACGATGACAAGCATCAGTGATGAGGCATTGGCGACAGGTGAAGCTTCGTGCATATTGTATGAGTTTCTGTTTGTAAGGTGCAAAATTGTTCTGTTTTTGAGGTGAAAAAAAGTTAACCTAACCTAAAAGAAAAGGAGGGAAAAAAGTTGGGTTTTGGATTGAACTGAGTCTGTTTTTTACTAAAACATGGAGCAGGTCTGCTTTAATAAAACATGGTGTCATCAAACCCTAATTCCATTTTTTCTCCTTTGAACCTATCTTCAACATCACCATGGAAGATCGACATGAAGCATGATCCTCTGATCTGGCGAAAGAACTCGAAAGATCGCTCCAATCCGGCAAACTTTTGATCTAGCATCCTATTTAGCTCGCATGGGCTGTGAAAACTCGCAGGTTTGTTCGAGTTTGTGATTAAGATCGCGAGATTTTGACAACATTCCTTCCAATTCATTTCCCTCATGTCGAGGTATATACATCTTGAGCATAGGACTTAGATATTAATGGGTGGCCCAATAACAGTTTGATAGCGGCTCGATACCGGATAGAATAATATGCCCAACAAATAACAAATTTCGTTAAGATAGGCTCTAACCCGGCTCTGATACCATGTTAAAAAGTGGATTTTAAGCCTAACTCAACTCTACAAAACCGGCTCATAAGGTGAGGTTTACACCAACTTATATACTATGAAATTGCCTTATTTCTAAATGATGTGAGATTTCCAACACACCCTCCTCACACCGAAGTATATACATCTCGAACGTTGGAATAGACATTAATGGATGACTCGATAGAGGCCTAATAGCGGGTGGAACAATATGCCTAACAAATAACAAATCTCACTATGATAGGCTCTAACCTAGCTTTGATACCATGTTAAGAAGTGAATTTTAAGTCTAACTCAACTCCACAAAATCAACTTATAAGATGAGGTTTACATCCACTTATTACTGTAAATTAGTCTAATCTCTAGTCGATATGAGACTTCCAACAAATTCAATAGACTATTCTTGTATTAAGAATACCTGTCTTTTGGTTATCTCTTGGGCCTTTTTTTCCTGCCAATCACGGTACATTGAGAAGAGCTCCAATAGAACCTTGGGATTCACTGTACCTATTTCAAACATGAAAAAGAGAGAAACTAAGCAATTGGCCACAACAAAACTACTAGTACTAAATGCAAATGCCATTATACAACAAAGTGATTTATGCTCTCAACTCTTGTTTGAGACCTATATGATAGGGGAACCTAAAGAAAAAGCTTTAACAGAAAAAGAGATTCCTTAAACTCTCAAATACATGCAGATGTAGACTTCACACATTAGTGCAGTAAGAATAATAAAAGAACCCTTGCTAATATTATAGGTCAATGGGTTGAGCATAACATGCCAATACCCAAACCCAAGACAAATCGGTAAACTAGAACACGGAAGTTTTATGTGGGTACAGATGTGGTGCCTAAGTGAATCATCATGACATTTGGGACAATTGATCAGGATGGCTGTTAGGGAATGCTTGCACAGGGACAGCAATGCGGGTTCTATAATAGATGCCACAGGGTATGGCCAGAGCATTAAGGGTTTTTCTAATTTCGGGAAATAGGATCTTGTTGCTGTAAACAGAAGGCTAATTCCTACAGTTATGATGCCTTCTTACAGTGGTAACCCACGGAAATCATTCTGTTGGAGGGGATTTCATCTTAATGCTACAAACAAAACCAATCAGAAACCTTTTGCCAATGTCGAAGACATTACCCATGTAATCCCTAACTAATTAATAGCTTGAATTAGGAGAAAAAGTTCATGAAAACTGCCAATATGCTAATCTACTTTTAAGAACAAATCAATTACAAGAGAAGCTATCCAGCATGTGTGTTGAAATCACAACCAATAAAAGCATAAGCTGGGGACCGGATAGAACTCTGCATTTTCATTTTTATGTAAAAATAGCCACACACAAAAAAATATTATATCGTAAACTAAAGAAGGCTTAAGCCAGGAAGGGCAATGACATCTTAGTAATCACAGTCGGAAAAGAATATCTACCAAAAGGAGCAGGATTAGATGCATAAAATAGATTATTTAGGCCAATAACCCCTCTGTTCAATTCTATTGGGAGTATAAGAAACAAAAGAATCCTTATCCATTAAACCTTAGAGATCAGCACCTGAAAACGAAGACGATGAAGGCTTCCTCACCAAAATATCAGTTAAAGTACCCTCTGTTGGGGGAGAGGTCAATATCGGAGGTGTCTGCACCAAACCAATTAAGGGAATAATAACCAAATGAAACAATCAACAATAAAGAAAAAAACTCACAACAAAGACTTGTTTCCTTATATCAAAGAAAATTACATACAATTTTGAGAGATTTAAGGCGCTCCAAAATAGGGTCAGAAGCTTCCGATCGCTCCGTTATGGTGGTGATTCTGTCATCAGGCGTCTATTGCAATAACAAATCAATAGTGTTCAGTGAACAAGGACACAGCTAACAGTTTTATTCATTTTGAACCAAAAAAGAAAAAAGAAAAAGAGGAATTGAAACCTGTCCGCTTGAGAGAGTAGATTCTGAAGCGCCCATGTATCGCAATGCGGTGCGGGATCGTAGCTCAAAAATTAATCTCTAAATCGAAACTCTCACTCGCGTAGCGAATTTGGGGAAGGGAAACAGTACTCTAACGAATTCGCGTTCAACGAACACGTTCAAAGACAACAACCACCTTTGATGGTATCGCACGTTACCGTAAGCTTAAGTTCTGAAGATAAAAGTAGAAAATTAAAAAGCTCTTCCACAAGGTAATGTTGTTCTATATTTAAAATTAAATAAAAAAGTTGATTCCTTCGTTAATTTTTTGTATTTAATTTTTTTTAAATTCCATTTTCATTCAACTTGCTACAGAAATATAATAAACTTATTTTTAGAATTAATTTAAAATAAAATAAAAAGATAAGAAATTTGAAGAGTCTATTAAAAATGAACATGAGATATTAAAAGGATAACAAATTTAAAAAATATGTTAAATAAAATAATATTTTTGTATTCTTGGTTTTAAATATTTATTGATTTTATTGCTTAGTGTACATATAGACTATTCAAGTATTAATTAATTAATTAATTATTTAATTAAATTTTTTCTATAATTTATCACTTATCATATATCATAGTATTTTATATATATAATATTTACCTATTAATCTTTTATCTTATTTTGTTTTCACTTTATCTATCAAAGGTTTAAAAGTTTACAGATACACAAAAACACTAAATAAAATATACATATATTTACAATAATATATATTTTATATTTTCATATACAAAGCTTCTATTTTCTTTTGACTTTTAGGAAACAAATTATCTTCAAAATTGGGAAGACTAAGCTCAAATATAATGATATAATCTTGTTGGTAAGAAAAATTATTAAATTTTGTTAAGAATTTTACTTAACACCGATTATTAATTGTTGTTTTAAGCAAATATTTTCGAGATAACCTTCAGAATGATTTCTTTGTAATTATCCAAATTTCAGTTTAACGAAAATTTTCACCAACTAATCTAAAATAAATAAAAACCATAAAAATTAATGGAAATAAATGTATTTTTAATCTTTATATTTTAATTAATGTGAAATTAAAATTTAGCAGTAAATAGTGTATCTGAAGAGTTTTTTCATGGATTGTTATTTTGTGAGCAATGAACTTCTTTAGAAAAGGTAGTAATGTTGTTATTTGAGTTTGAGTTGAAAGTGTGTAGTGATCTTGAAAAGTCAAAATTGAAATTATGTATGAAAGAAGTAGGTAAGAGATAAAGAAGGCAAAGTGAGTCTACGGTTTTAAGCTATAGTGTCAACTTTGAAGTGATAAAGCGATATAGAACGTTGAAACTGATAAAGTGGGTTAGTGGATGAAAGAGTGAACTAAACTATGATTTTAAGTAGTAATGTCGATCTTGAGGTGAGAAAGTATTAACACTGAGTAAAAAAGAGGAGATTTAAGTTCTTGGTTTGGTAAGAATTGAATAGGTGTTATTCGAAGATTATGAAGACTGGGGCATGAAGTGAAGGTGGTAAGGAGAATTCATTAATATAGTTAAAGTACTATATCTAGTGGGTTTCTCAGAATGGTTGAGAAAATGGTAGTTTGGACAATCCTAGTTTAAGATGTATCATAAGATGGCTAAATACTAATCAAGCTAGTAATTTCAAGTCGAGAAGAATGCAAAGTTAAGTATGAGTACATGCTAGTGGGTCAACAAAGGAAATGGTCCAGGTTGACAAATTGAAGGAACGAAGATGGAGTGCTCAAAACTGGGTTTTGTCGCTGTAACAAATGAAATAGTTCTACCTTGGGAATGGTTGGAAACTATATTACTCAAGAGTAGAGATCAATAAAGCAATGTGAAGTCCTCAAAATGGGTATGTTTAAAGGGGATCAAGAGTGATTAACAATGGGGAGTAAAGCAAAAGTTGTAGTGATCAAGTCAGTTGTATGGTGCTTCTTAAAGGGATCAATAAAAAGTCAAGGGAGATCAGTCAATGGTTGATTTGAAGTCAAGGATAGCTTAAGTTTTAGAAGGATTTTACAATAGGCTTGTGGAAGATAAATGAGGGGTGTTTTCAGTTTGGCAGATGTAGTTTGGTTGGTAAAGTGGAAGAAGAATCCTCAAAAGTGGAGGTTTAGAAGTTGAGAATTTGTTTAAGAGCAGTGGCTAGACCAATTTACAATATTGAACACTGGAGCATTTTATCACAGATGCAAGGTTTTTCATGTCAGTAAAGTTATTGGGAAGTAATATCTTTGTCAAATAGGTGGTTGTGATAGAGAATGTGAAGAGAGTAGGTTGTTCCTTTTATATAATAAGTGAATTTTCGAGGACAAAAATTTTTCTTGTTGGGGAGAATGTAAAATCCAAAAAAATGTTATTTTAGAAATGATGATAGTTTAAAAATAGTGAGACTCAATTATTTTAATATTAAATGGTTTACTTATAAATAGTTTTGTTATAAACGAGTTTCATTATTTTAAAACGTATCATCTCTAGAAACCACTTTTCTAGAGTTCTCTACCATCTCTCTAAGAGTTCTTACCCCTGAATCATCTCTTTAACTATTATGAGATACCTAAATGATCACGACAGAGTAATCTACACTTTACCCAATCAATTTCTATCATAGAGCAAGTAAGTTTCAACTATTTTTTCTCTTTCGTTCCTAATATATTTTTAGAAGTTAAGTGTAGTTGCATGTGTAATCATGCTTCATCTAATCATTTTTTAGTAATCTAAAGTCCAAAGGACTCTATCCGCTTCCAATTTGGTTTTTCATAGGTTTGTCCAAAAACTTATTGCGTTTTAAGCAATCAGTGAGGTGTTGTTAGACTTGGGTTGTTCATTGTGAGGTAAGGGAAGCTAGTATTTTCTCTAAGTTATGTTTGTTGTATATGTTTAGTATTTTTATGTTCAATTTTATGATGAAATTGAAATTGTGAAAAATGGTTCTAATTTGTATTATGTTTATGTGATGACTTTGGAATGTATGATACTTGGATGATTGGTATTTGGTGATTATGAATTGATTATTGTTATCATGGTTGTAAACTGATGATGTTGGATAATTGGAATTGGATGTGATTCTAATAAGCAATAGGTGGTAAAAACACATAAGTGTGTAGTTGAAAATAGAGGTTTCAATGGGCAAATCTGTAAGATATGAATTGGTGTAAGAAAGCAATTTTTCCATGTCTGTTATGAGGTAAATTGAAGTTTGTTAGAAGAATGTTTTAAGTGGAAACTGATCTAGGATAAAGAAGAGTGGTCAATGGTTAGTGTTTGAATGGTTTTAAGTACAAAATGAGAGATTTGGGTAGTGAATTTTTGATGTAAAGGGTTAGGCTGAATTGGAGAGTTTAAGGTATGTGTTAGAGCCAAACAGGACTTGTCTAGGTCTTTAGTTTGCTGTAATTGGTGTAGGAAGTGGTAGATGTAAGTTTAGGAAGTCTATAAGGGATACTTTGGGTTTGGAGTGGTCATTTTGTGTTAGAGGTGTGTTTTTTGAGGTTTCTCAGTGCCTAAGGGGTTCTAGGAACCATTTAAACTTATATACAACGTCACCAAAGTCATAATAAAAGAGGTTTTTAATCTAGTGCAGCGCCCAGGGCCCCCAAGCGCTCTTCTGGCGCCTTCTTTCCAGTGGTCTAGCGTCCGAGCTCCTTTTACTCTATCAATCAACGACTTCGCGTGCAAACAAGACCGCACAAAAGGAGTTACACCTCGAATATAAACAACATTTATACACAGATCTATTTAATTTTTCTTTGAATACACACATTTAAAAGAATTAATTCTAGGCCATCATTGTGATTTCAGCCACTATTAACAAAACAAAGATTAACTTTCAAATGCTCAATTAGCAGAAGATACATGGTTAATAATTCTCATTCAACTCCATCTTTAAAGCCAAAACTAGAACAGCGAGTATTCCTCAGAAACTTTGGAAAAATAGCAAGGAGTTTTTGGTATGACCTATGGCTTCACAGAATCACAGCATGTCAATAACGTGTACAGCACATGCAAGCTGAGAGAACAACTATCTAAGCAATGAGATGATAAAATCCACAAGAATAGAATAGGCACATTTGTTAATACATTAGGAGATCATGCATGGTTAAATTAAAAGAGGAAAATGGAAGTAAGATAATAGATCTGAGAGAAGATGAAGAAGAAAAGCTAACCGCAAAAGAGAAGCGGTGGAATCGACAAAGGAAAGTGAGAAACGCCGAAAGACTCGGCCTCTGGCACAAGAGAGATGAATAATGCGGACCGGCCAAAAGGAGAAACACAACTGAACTTCCCTCCTTTTATAGCTGCATCAGATTCCTTCACGCGCTTCAACTGACTACTCTACCCACAGGCATATGAGTCTGAGGTGGATCAATATTTCGCCACTGTCCCTACAAAGATCTCAGAATCTATACAAATGAATTCCCTGCAGTTACTGTTTCAGCCACAGGAAATCTGAACCCTTCAATTTATATTTATGATAAAAATTTAATAAACATGTGAGATGAAAACTATACTGATCCTTGTCACCCTAATCTTATGTAATTATATTTAAAAAAGTGTTTGACACAATATTTTAACTCTTATAATATAATGGTTTTAGTTGTAAACTGACTTTTTTAAGAGTTACTATTATTTTAATTTTTTCTAATGAAACTCAATTACAAAAATAATAAGTGAAAAAGACGGTAAACTAAAAAATATTTTTTAAATTACTTTTATAATGTTAAATATAAGTAATTTTTATTTTTAATAATTTAGTATATTTTTGTTGCATTTGTGTTCAAATTTTTAAATACTTATATTATAACACACATGTATGCATCACATACTCATATACACATCCATTGTCACAGTATCCCATATACTTACATTGTGAATTTAAAAATATTAATAAATCACTTTATTTTATTAATATTTTAAAATTGTTGTGAATGCATAAATATGACAATATTTATATCAGATCAAACACATTTTTATATGAAAGATATTATAAAAATGTGTTTAACTAATATAATAAATTCATTTAATAAATCATTATAGATAATTGTAGTTTAAGTATTTTCTATTGTTGTTTGCATAAATTGTTGTATTATAACTGCATAAAACAATATAACTTAGCAAACCTAATTAAAGATATATTATAACATATTAACGAAAATATTAGTGTCATCATACCTATGTATACTCATTTTTTAAATTATGCCTGCGTTATATTACAAAACTCAGACACAAATACAACACTGCACGTGTTTCATTAATGTTTATAATACCAAATTATTAAAAGTAAAAACTACTTATATTTAACATTATAAAAATAATTAAAAAATATATTTTAATTTATGATTTTCTTCACTTATTACTGATAATTGAGTTTTATTTAAAAAATTTAAAATAGTGATTATTCTTATAAAATCAGTTAACAATTATATTATAAAAAATAAAATATAAATATAAATTGTGTAACAAAAAATGAAATAACCAAGGATAATATATGAAATTTTTTTTATGTTTTATTATATATTTGGGTCTACTTCCTTACTTAATTTGTCATTTTCTCATGAAAATAAATTAAATTTAACATAGATAATGTATACTTAAAATCTTTTTTTTTTCGTTTAAGTTCATTTAAATTAATTGTATTTATCAATTCCTTGACTGGATATTTACTTAATATTTGGAAGGGTAAAGGAAAATCTCGAAGTACTACTCCCAATGGTAGCGCGTGGAAGCTAGTTCGACTTCCATCGAGAGGACCCCCAAATCTCAAAAATGTGAAAACCCTAGACGTTTTATTTCCCTATCAGAAGCTTGGATCTGAATAATGGGAGTTTCACCGGTTATGAAGCTCCTCGAATCGAAGAATCGAACAGAAGTGCAGCCAGAGTCATATGAAAATCTCTTAGACTCCGTTCCAACACAAAAAAAAACTAGGGATTTACCCAACTTAACAGAATGCCATGCGTGTGGCTTCAAGGTTGACGTCTGCTCCGGTAAGAACAGACTTCGAACCCTTTATAGCGAATGGCGTGTAGTTCTTCTATGCAAGAATTGTTTTTCTTCCGTCCAATCTTCCCAAATTTGTTCCTATTGTTTTTATGGAATGTCTCTTGAATCATATCGTTGCAATAAGTGTCAGCGTTCTGTTCACAAAAACTGTTTTTTGAAATATAAAAATGCTCCTCCATGGTCCTATGCTTCTTTGGGCTCTGAATTTTCTGTCTGTGTGGATTGCTGGATTCCTAAACACTTGGAACTTTCAAGAAGAAGAAAAAGAAGAGTACTGGGTGGTGAAAATGGTAGGATTATAGTAGAGAATGGTAGTTCTAGGGTTTTGCCCGATGGAAATTTGGAGAGGTCAATGGAGGATTTGGTTGAGGACGCAAAACGTGTGGTGGGGGAGAAGGTTGAAGCTGCTGCTAGGGCTAGAGAGGGGGCAATGAAGAAAGCTTTGGTGGCGAAAAGGGCGGTTGAAATTGCAAACAATGCTTTGGATCTAGTAGCAAGTAAGGAAAAGAGTGGTTTGAATCCGCCTCCTGAGAGGGATGCTTTTGAAGTTCTTGATTGCTCTGAATTGACTTTTGAGTTGCATCCACAGTTTAATTGTTTGCCTAGGATTTCAAAGAGTTGCTGCTTATTGAATACATGTTCACTGGATATTCCTAAGATGTTTTCTTCTAGTGTTGATTCTTCGGGCAACACATCAAACTCAAGGAATGCCGATTATCGTGATAAGCATGAAGTGTCCTGTGACAATAAACTATTGGCAGACACTTGTAAATCTTTATGCGAGCCTTTGGTTTCTGTAGGATCTTTGGATAGTGGCTCTTCAACTGGTCTGAATCTTCTCTGTACGGGCAGAAGTGGCATGGAAACTGGTTCAAAAGTTGATGAGCCCACAGCTGAATCTGATGGTGAAGGGGTCGGGGAAGGGCTGCAGAAGGAAGGGGAGGGAAGTTGTTCTGACAGGATAATAAACATGAGTGAAGATACTGGCATGGAACTTGATCGTAAGCAAGCAGATTCTGCTTTGCATAGGGAAAAACCATGCAATGCACAACCAGATAGATATTTCTTGAAGTATAGTAGGAGAAATTGTAGTTTGAAATCAAACTGAGGTAGTAATTAACGAGCCCACAATCTGTTAGAATGAGTTAGGATTTATTCTAACATTGGGGTTCTATGGCAGTCAGTCATTCAATGGTTGCTTGTGAAAGTGGATACTTTAGAAGCCATCATAGGAGGGGAACAGATATACAGTTTTTTCTCTTCTTGATTTGGTTAAAACCTAAAGAGCTCTTTGTTATCTTTTATGGCTGTTATCATTTTTAACATTGTATTTGCTCTTCTGCTTTCAGTTTGATCTATGAAAAATGAATGAAGTTTTTGTTTAACAACGTCAAAGTTGACTGGAAAAAGCAAGAATGATAAGATAAACATTACTAATTTCATTGATGACATATTGAAATGAAATGATAAGCTACACATTGCCTGGAAAGAGTACTGTTCACTGTTTTATTGGCATTTCAAGGAGACTATTCCATAGCACTGATTTATTTCTTAGTTTATTTTCTTGATTGTGTCCCTCTTACCTATCAAATCTCTTACTCGTCTTTTTGCTTGTTGTATTGCTTTGGAAATATTGCAGACTGTGTTCACTGTGATTACATTATCGGTGACCTTATATATAGAATGTTCAAGTAGGATTTTACATAGATAAGAATTCAACATGAATGCAATATTCTTAAAGTTATATCATTTTGCTCGGACAGCTTTACCATATTAAGAAAGATTGGTTATTCTAGGATCAAATATATTAAAATAATATGTTTTTATTTCTATACCAACTTTCATCATGTAAAATAAATTTTAGCCACCAAAACCCCTCCAATTACTATGAAACCCCTTTAATAAATGTGTATACATGAAATGATATGCGCCGATTGAATATACCTTGTAGTTATAATGAAAAAAATGTATCCATATACATGTTATAACTAATTATGTATAAATTACAATTATTTATAAATTTTATCATAAACTATCTCAGTTTCCATCACAAAAACAACCTGTTTTTTTGTGTTTTTATTTGTTTTTTGTATTTTCTTTTTATATCCATCTGCCTAACCTATCTATCCATGAATAGAAACAAAGATTAAGGGAATCTCAATGTTAAACAATTTGAGAAGATTGGATAAATTTAGGTTTATGATTTTCATTTTAGATATGTTCATTACTAATATTATAATTAGACACCTAACTTGCTTTAATAAATTATAAATAAAAAATATTTATTTCTATTTAGTTATTATTATCTTTTTAAAAATTAAAAACTTGTTAGATACATCAATAAAATATATAATAGAAGACTATCTCAGAAGAACTTTAAGAGAAATCATTGTAAAGGTACTATGACAAAATTAAAGACTAAAACTTAAGAAGAATAAAGATGTTGTAAGAAGCTTAGAATTCAAAGAAAATAAAGATCATAACTTGAAATACATTTACTAAATAGTTTTTTAAAGATATTTTGTAAAGTTTTATGTTTTGTATCCTCTGTTTTATTTTGTACAAGTTCTTTGATTTTATTTGTCTATATTATAGGAGAAATCAAATTCAGAAACTATTGATTTTTTTTATAGGATTGTATCAATGTATATCTTATATACATGCTTTTATGTTATGAAACAAATAATACCTAACCAATTTGAACTTAAGATGACAAGGTTTGACATGAGGAAAACTAAAAAAAAACAAAGAAGAAACAAAATACATATAAAAATAATTATTTAATATTTGTCATTACATCATAATAGTTTCATCTCAAAGGTCTTACAAACTATTACAAATAAGAAAACATATGAATATAGGATAATTAGCTCAATTCTTATTATGGCCTAAAAACTACTTAAATGGCACTGATAATATCATTCTTATCTAACATGTTACTATCTAACATGCTACTAGAAATATCAAACCATGCTTTATACATGAAACCTCTCTAAGCTTTATTTCTATACTTTCACATACTAGCAGTGCCAAACTCGTAATTAGAATAATAATTATTGTTCTAATTTTAAAATCAAACAATAAATGGAATTATACCACTCAAAAATATTCTGAAGTGAATATTGTAATTACTTTTAATAATTTATACTTATGATTTTCTAGTAGCTGAGTTAACCTACCTCTCTATTATCTTCAAGTTTATTAATGACATACTCATTTCCGGGAAGAAGACAAATTGTATACATTAAATTAGTACAACTTATTCTAACTACATCTACAATCCTTCTACTAATAACTTGACTTGTTATTATTGTACCTATCTGAATGATTTCTTTTATAATTTTTCTTATAAATTATTCTTTTAAACTTTATTCTTTTAAATCTTTCTTGCTGTTAACTATCTCTTGTACATGTAAATAAGAAGATAATATAGATATAATAAGAGTTTAATATTTACAAAGTTCACCTTATAAGTTATTTTTTCTTTTTTCAATAATTTTGAGTACGTTTTTTTGTTGTGATTGCATTCAAATGATGTATTATATTTCTTGAAACACAAACATCAATTTTATTAAACCGAATGCTTCTAAGATACATTGATTTCTATGTTATTTTCTTTTTTATCACAAGATTACAACATTTAACAACATTTATTTTTACTATACTTTTTTTCCCTCATCATAAGTTGATTGCACATTTTTGTTCGCAATTTCATTTAAAAGAGTATCTTGCATTTCTCGAGAATACATAACTTAATATATTCTCTCTCAATTTTTTCACTTATTCAATATTGTAATTACTTTTAATAATTTATAACTTTGATTATATCGTTTTGCATATCCTATCACAAATATAAAATAGCTATAGTATTTTCTCTCTAATTACGACCTTTGATTATATAATATTTTGGGTTAAATATGTTTTTAGTCCTTCAACTATCATACAATTTTAGATTTAGTCTCTCTTTCAAACTTTGGTACACTTTGATCTTCTTCCTTAATAAAACTATAATTTTTAATCCTTCAAAAGTAAGAACGTTAAATTTTGTCTGAAGTGGCTAACAATGTGCCACGTTGTCCAAAAATTCTCTACAACTAATAAAAGAGTGTCTCATCAATAGCCTTGACACATCAACTGTCACGACATCACCATCTTCTCCCAAGAGTGAAACCCTAGCCACCTCCACCTTCATCGCACCATCCACCATGACTACATCGTCGTCGCGCGACGGTCCATCATCACAACCTCAAATTAAACTTCTAAATTTTTTCAACTATCAGAAATTGCAGAGAACAAGCTGGCAGATCTCCAAAAGAATATAGATTCATATGGAGGATTAGAAGAATATCCTTGTATGTGCATCATTTGTTTTGAGCCCAACCATTGGGCAGTTTCTTGTCCCACTTCAATCTCAGTTGGGAAACATGAACTGAAAGCTAATACCTTGGTTAATGATAGGGGAAAACATTTCATCCTAAGCAATCAATAGAGTGTCAGACTTGATGAGGATGACCGAGTTTTATCTGGTGGTTCTGTTAATGGTGAAATTGATCATCCAACAAGTTAAGATATTTGTTTGAAGCGGAAATCAAATGAAATCATGACCTTTAAGGAAGTGAGCAACGCATCATTCAAGAAATATTGTGGTTCAAGTTCAGACGAAAACAAATTCAGAGAAAATCCTATCTCAACTCCATCCAAATTCATTGAAAAACACATTTCACACTTGCGAGAGAAAATATTTGATGCAGTGAAAAAACTTTGACTTTCTCACACTTAAATCCTGAAGTAAGTAATACCAGAAAGCACTTACATGGTAATTCTCTTTTGTTTAGTTGGCCAACAAATAAATTGAGTTAAAGAATCTATATTGCTAATTTTTCTAGCAGGTGAAGGGTTAGACAATAATTCTGTTTTGTTTAGGTTCAACTGTGAAATTGAAATTGATGATTGTGACGAGAAGGAAGACGCATAATGTGGAGGTTTTTGAAAATTGGGGATTTAGGGTTATGTGATTTTGGTGTTTCTGGGTTTTGATTTGGGTCTGTATGGTGGTGGAGGAAGATGTGCGCGATGTAGGTTTTTGGAGTTCGGTTTGGCTTTGCGATGGTAGTTTAGGTTTGCAGGTTTGTTTCGCCACGGCAGCGCAAAGGTCCTGCAGTGGTGAAGATGAAAACATGATGGACTAAAAGTTTAACTTCCTTAGCCACATCAGATTAAATTTAACGCGTTTTCAAGGACTAAAAATTAGAGTTTCTAAAAATGAAGGATCAAATTGTAATAAAGTTTGAAAGAGAGACCAAAAACTCTAGATACTTGAGGAACTAAAAACATATTTAATCCTAATTTTTTTCTATGGACAATTTTGTTATAACATTTTAGAAAAGACAAGCATACATTTCATTAAATCAAATAATAATTTTTAAGGATATGTCTCATATGAGATTGAAAAGAAAATATAAAATTTTACAAAAATGTTGTGAATTGGCATCTCTCTTTTTAAGTTATTTTTTCTTTTATCATAACTTTTATTTTATCCTTTTTTTATTGTATTCAAATGGTGTATTATATATCAGAAAACACAACCATCAGTTTTATTAAATCAAATTATTTTAAGATATAGAAAATTTTATAATATTTTCTCTCTTATCAGTCTTAATCACACTATTTTGTTCACATAGTGTATAACATCTTAGGAAGCACAAACATAAATTTCATTAAATCAAATAATTGTTAAGACATTCATGCTTTCTTTCAATATTTTAATGTATTTTTACTTTTTTTTATAATAAAATGTTTGATTATCAATTTCAATTATTCAATCTGATAAACCTTTAGAATATATATCCTTTTGACATGGAATGATTTTCTTTATTGTGATTTTTACTTTAATGTAAAATATTATTTAATTAAATTGAAATATTAAGGAAACAAGTACAAGGTATTTTTTTCCTTTTCATAATTTTTTATTATAATTTCTTTTGTTGGAGTTTCATCCAAAGGATTTCTTCCATTTCATGAAACACATAACTAATCACTCATCTGTCCATTGTTTTGGTTTCTTCAATATTCACAAAATTCACTTAAATTCTTAAACTACTATTTTCTTTCTTGGAACTTTGATTACACTTATTTGTGTGATTGTATTTCGATGAGTTGATGTAATGTATTAAAAAAAACAATATCAATTTTATTAAATCGAATAGTTTTAAAACACATAAATTATACATTTTTTTTGTTTGTTTGTATGGTTTTGTTCAAAGAATATCTTCAATTTCACAAATCATATAATTGAATATATTATTTTTATTTCTCTTCTTAATGAAATTAAAATTAAAATTAAAATTTAATATTTTTAATTAATTAGTGTAAATTACTTTCTACGGGTGATTCTGAATTGGCATCCACATATCTCATATCTCACATGAGATTTTTTTTTTCGAAACTAACATCCGAAAAAATACATTGTGGTAGATTCTTTTCAAAATCACCTTTCTTTTTTTTTTCATATCTCAAGGTAAAAGATATATCAAAAAAGGAAAAGCATATGAAATATTTTTTTATAAACAATTTAGTAATAAAAAGAACACAAGATACTATAACATAAATATAATAATCATAAAAAAACCACTTCAGAAGTATGAAAATATCATATAACCATTTTGAAAAGAATAATTACTTATGTTTTTCTTAGTCTTTTAAGTTAAGTTTGTGAGCTCAATAAACAGAGAAGTGTTACCTATGTACAAGCCACTTAGAGAAGTGAACTCAACAAATAGAGAATTTATTGAAAGAAGAGTTGTGTCCCAATGTGTAAGATTAATTAAAGAGTATATCCTAAGAATCTGAACTTCCTTACCAAAAGATGGATGGTGGAAGAAGCTATTTCGTACATTTTAAAGGGTATCTTAATTTACTTTCTGCCCTTTTTCTATTTTCGTTGGGTTTTACCAATATTTTGGAACTCTTCAAAGATAAAACTCAGCATGACAGCATGCATGGATGATTGGAGAGTAGGATGTAAATCCATTTAGCTTAACATGCTTTGAGGATGATGATGCTAATTAATTTATAAAGAGGGAAAATAAGGTAGGAAAGGAGGATTTGAGCACTAAGCAAAATTGCAGGCAAGTGGGTTAGTCATTCATTTCCACCATAAGGTTTTGGTTTTGTGATTGCTTGTAATGTGTTGGTGGCAAGTGATCACTAAACACTTATAGAAAAAAAGTGATATTGCTTGTATAATGGAAGAAGCCAAGTTTGCTTTTGTGGCTGAATTTGGTGGTGCATCAAGAAGTGATGGAAAAAATTCAGTCCATTTGCATCACCTTCTATTGGTGTTAGTGCATGCTGACCCAAACAAGAAAGTGCACGTGAAGGACCATGCACTCATAACTATTGCTACACATAAAAGAAAACTTGTCCCATACTTGATGCATGTATTAAAACTTATTTTTACATTCATTTCACTGACACATACTACAAAGTAGGTAAAAATAGTCATAAAAATATAAATTTTTGTATTTTAAAAAAAAGTAAAAAGCAAGAAAAAATAGTGTCAAATAAATATAAAAAGTTTATGTGTGTTAAATAATCATTTTTCAAACTTTTTACATATTCTTCGTATAAAAGAGCAATGATATAATTACACTTTCGTTGATTTGATACATTTATGAAAATAAAATAATTATAAAAATAATAAATATTTGTATTTGTTTTTTTAAAAAATAATATTAAATAAATATAAAAAATTATGTGTTAAAATATACTTTTTTATATAAAAGAGTTAATAAATACTTGAACTTTATATCAACTCGAAAGCACATAGTGAGAGGATACGAAATATTAAAGATTAAAAAGATGTGAAAAAAGTTTAAAAAGTTTTGTTTCTCTTTAGTTTATTCAGAAACAAAATAATGGAATCTTGAGACCCCCACTAACCTAACTCTCATCCTTTTTGTGCTACTTTACATGTGTTTTTTCTTTGGCTTGAATGTGCACTATTTGTGGTTTAACCAAGTAATATGAAACATCAAAAATGGCATTTGCTTCTCCTTTTAGATCCCACCCTACATCAACTTAAAAGTGACAACCTCTGACAATTGTCCTAGGAACACGCTTATAAGTTTTTAAACACCATCCAATGTTAATAAATAGCCTTTCCGAGAACATTCATCCCATTATCTCAATTATGAATACTATTTCTTAATCAAGAAATTATATTTTATAAAACATTTATAACTATTTGATAATTTTTTTATTTTGTGATACTATTATTGTAAAGTGTCAAAACATAGTTTTATCTTTTGATGTTTAGCTAACCAACAAGAGGAAATGACCAGAATCTATTGGCTTGTAGGATTGTATTCTGGTTTTTGATCTTTTTACCAAAAAACCTTTTGCCTTAAAAAATGATAAAAATGTATTGGATCTGGCGAATCTCTGAAAACATGTTACATAGTTTCCCAGCCACAGAAGCTCACTCAATGAATTAAATAATATATTTTACGTGGCACGCACTTAAAGTTCAAATATGTGTAGTGTATGTATCAAATAGTAATTTAGATAATATTCAATTCAATAATTAATTCGCATCAGACGGGAGAATAAAGTTTATGGTTTAGGTGTTTTTAAGGAAGAAAAAACAGGTTTTGTTAACTTATTAAAATAAAAAAACCATTCATTCAAATAGCTTGACCTTATATAGTTTGTAATATATGGCGGTATTTCCATCTTTACGTGATAAACTATACAGTCAGTGTGTCTCACATGTTAAAGAGTAAAATTATATAAAATTATCACTAATATTAATTAATTTAGAGTAAAATATAATTATTAATAATTGTGTTGTAATTAAGTCATATTAATTTAAAACTTATTTTAAAATTTATAAATATAAATTTAAGTACAATAATATATGATTATATTTAATAAATATAATGTAAAACTGTTATTAATTTTAATATCAGAATATTTTTCAAAAATTATTTTTTTGACACATTTAAATTTTTTACATTCATTTATTTAATTTTTTTTTTGGAAAAATATAAAATTTTATATTTTTAAGACCATTTTATCTTTATATTCTGTATGAAATAAATATAAAAGTGTGTCGAGAAATATTTTTTTAGTTTTTATGAATAACTTTCAGTTTAACTTAATGAAATTTAAAGATTAAGACTTAAAAGTTAAAATATAATAAATAATCTCGATCTGATGAACGAAACATATTTCGAACTCCAAATTATAAGTTCAAAGAAAAAAAAACATATGAAAATATTCTCATTTGATAATTCATCTTTGAGATTCATGCAGCTGATGTTGACTTCCATTGCACACACTACGTTCACTCGAGAAGCTCCTTTGTCCACTTGGTAATGTCATTTTCTTTTTCAAATGATTTCTTCTGTTATGATCGATAATCCACAAAAATATCTATTTTTCCAACTTTATCTTTCTTTGCTCAAAATAGTGTTTAATCTATTTTTTTTAATGTAATATCTATAACATATTTTTAAGTGAAATTTTCATTTATTTTATGGGCAAAAATTTTAAAACAAAAGTGACTACTTCATTAGTGTTATGCCAAAGCCTTTTGAGAAATGTTAGAGTTAGACCTTAAGATTTCGACAAAAAAAATATACAAGTATTTAATCCTTTAAATATGATCAATCTACTTAATATATTTATATTTATGATAAATATATTATTTAATGATTTCTTCAACGTCATCTTGCACTTATCTAAAATGAGAATACATATATATTAATTAAGATCTTTGCACTTATCTAAAATGAGAATACATATATATTAATTAAGATCTTTGCACTTATCTAAACGACAATACATGTATTAACTAAGATAAGTCTGAAACCTAAAGATTTTGACCAAAAAAGAAGAGTATTTTATACTTTAAATTAGTAATCAAACTTAATAGATTTGTATTCATTTTTTATATATGCAATTAACAATGACATTGAAAAGGCATTAATACAATAATGTTTTGTTTCGTTATTTTTATATGGATTAAATATATTTCTATTCCTTTCAATTGGGATATTATATTTTTTCTTTAATTAAAAAAATTCTAATCCTTTGATTTTGTGAAATGTTATTTTTAATTTTTGAGATTAATAATATAGCAATAATAGTCTACTCAATAATATTCATCAACATATCGTATCAATAATGTCATCTAATTTCAAAAAATAAAAATAAAGTTACCCAAAATTAAATAATTAAAACCTCATACTTTATACTATTTCAAATAGAAGCATACACTAAAATTTTATTGAAGGCATATATAGAGATACAAATTTAAATAAATAATAAATATTAAATGTATTGAATAGATATTTTTAAGGTGTTTATATTAAACATGTCATTCTAAAAATTAATACCTTATTCATTTTAAGTATATATAAAGAGAGAAAAATCAAATAATACTTTTATGAATAACCATATTTATAGAATTTAAAAAGTATTCAAACCTTAAAATTTTGATATACATGATCATAAAAATAATGTTCTATGATTCAAGGGATAAATTGATAAATTTTGAAAGTAATGTTTCTTTTAAAGTAACTGGTATATTAAAGATTGGTAAAGTTTGTTTCATCTTATAACTTAAATAATTCAATGAACGAAAAATAAAATTCACTAAAAAAATCCAGGAAATATCAAAATTGAGTATCAAACAATAAAATTAAATTTATTTCAAATAAAATATTTAGAAAAACAAACTAAGAACTATATTATTTATTTAGAAGGAAAAATGTAATGCGTGAATAGACGCGGTGGATGAAGTTTGAAATGAAGAATAAACAAATATATAGTAAACGTCCAAACACAGTCTAATGGAATGCATGCGCTGGTTAAGCCTCCTTTATTTCTTTATTTATTTATTTTATATATATATATATATATATATATATATATATATATATATATATATATATATATATATATATATATATATAAAACTAAAGATAGTTAACCTTGTAGATATTAGAAATTGATGAAGGTGAAATTAATATCCGTTTAATATATATTAACTGGGTATTAATTTCATCTTCATTAACTTCTTTTTCAATGTCCTAAATCCTATAATATAATATATAATTTACAATACTTTTTCAATTCATATTCTTTTTATTATTCTTTTTATTTGGATTTGAACTTAAATTTTTGGACACGTGCCAACATTTTAATGATGGTTATGATCTTTTCTTAATGTCGTAAAGGAACATATTTGTTATTGAAAGGAAAGAATGTAAAAGAAAATTTGAAATCAGTTACATAGTTAGAATCTTTTAATAATAGTGTGTATTAAGATTTATGATAAAATAAAAGATAATGTATTTTTTAAAATATACTAGTATAGAATGAATAGGAGACTCGTGTTTATGTTATAATAATACTTATATGAAAGTATAATAATATTACAATAAATAAGAATTAAATAATAAATAATAATTAACATATTAAATTATAGAAATTTAATTATAATATATAAATATTGTTTAATAAGTGTAAATTTAAGTTATTCTATAATTAAAAGATTTAAAAGATCTTATTAGATTACGCTAGTTAATACATTCATTAGAAAGAGATGAAATTTGTACCATTTTCAGCAAAACATGTTTCTTACCGTTTGCTTCGATATATAAACACTATAAAATAAAACATTTTGGATAAAAGGAAAATAGAATTGTCTTGTGTTACTCCCTCCATCACCACACAATGCTTTTTATATCTCTTCAATTCTTTTTAATTCCAAAAATATCCTTATTTACTTTTATCCTTCTTCTTTTTTAACTTTTTCTTAAAACTCTAATTTTTTACTCTCTAATTCACTCAGCCTCACATCACATCCTCACCTCCGCACTCTTACTTTCTTTCTTCCTCTCTTATTCTTCTCTTTTTCTTTCCCCAATTTCTCATCTTCTTATTTTCCTAATTTACCAATTTTGTCAAGGTTCTTTTCTCCCTTGCTTGGTTCGTGCTGGTGCTTGGTTGGTGGTGGGTTCTTGCTATTGCTTGATTCATGGTGCTGTGGAATTTGATGCTTCCTTTGTTGTTGTTTCCAATCCAGGTTAGTGATTCTATATGCACCTTTGTTCTGTGTTAAACGAAGAAGAGAAACGCCAAAGGCTGCAACAGATATGGGACATCCGTTGAGCCTTCAACATTTTGGGTGTTTTTCTCCATTGAAGGTCCAACAGATCGATCTCTATATCTGTTAAGGCCTTAGGGTTTCGTTTTCTTGTTTTTGTTAGGTTATTAATTTAATTTTATTTAGGTTATTAATTTTTGTATGTTTATTTTAATTTAATATTTTTTGTAGTATTATTTATTTATAAATGAGGTGTTTGTAAAAAAAAGCATGGAAAGCCGAACATATTTTTTTTTTTTACTTTTTGGTTTATTAATTTATTGATTTGTAAATTAATTTTCAAATACTTTTAAAGTTAAGTGATTATATTTTAATTATAATTATATTTTAAGTAAATTATGAATTTATAATTAAGTTAATTTTGTTTTATTTAATAAATTAATTATTATTAATTTAATTAAAATTAATTGATTTTGTTTTGAATTGTTTTATTCTTAAAGAAGAACAAGGAGAAGGAAAAGAAGAGGAATTTGATTTCCATGGAAGTGGTGGAGTGTGAGGATGCATTCATTGGTGGGGGATCATTACTGAAACGGTTGGAAGTTGAAGAAAATTAAAAATTTTAATTACTACATTAAATATTACGGGCAAAAGAGGAATTAGAAGTGCAGGAAATACTCTGTGTAGAGGAATCATTACTGAAACGGTTGGATGTTGAAGAAAATTAAAAATTTTAATTACTACATTAAATATTACGGGCAAAAGAGGAATGTAGAAGTGAAGGAAATACTCTGTGGTGGAGGAATCAACACTCTAACACTAAATAGATTCTCAATAGTGGAGCCCAAAAAATTTGTTTGACCTTTTAATTTTTATTTTTATTTTGATTTTGACAAGATTTTTTTATATTTTATAAATTAGTTTTATAAAATTAAATTAAATTTAAATTTATTTTTTAATATAATATCAGAAGGATATGTTGATTCTATCGTATGTACGAGAGACACAAACATGACGTAAAACATATTAAGAAAATTATTTTTTTTTTCAATTATACTTATCATTTTAGTTTTTTCAAACACTAAAATTTAAAAAAAGAACCATGATATCAGTACAAATTAAAAATTAGCGTAATAAGATTATAATAATCATAAATAATCAGTACAATAATTAATATAATATAATCAGTACAATAAATAATCAGTACA
Source organism: Vigna umbellata (assembly GCF_029865625.1). Lineage (NCBI taxonomy): Eukaryota > Viridiplantae > Streptophyta > Magnoliopsida > Fabales > Fabaceae > Vigna > Vigna umbellata. Next base: position 70,309,752 of record NC_142169.1, read on the forward strand.
ATAATTAATATTCTTATATTTATCAATCAAAAATAGTTAATTTTTAATGACCTCAAACAATACAAGAACTCACGACAAAATTGTCCAAAAATCAGTACAAATTAAAAATTAGCGAATTAAGATTATAATAATCATAAATAATCAGTACAATAATTAATATAATATAATCAGTACAATAAATAATCAGTACAATAATTAATATTCTTATATTTATCAATCAAAAATAGTTAATTTTTAATGACCTCAAACAATACAAGAACTCACGACAAAATTGTCCAAAAATCAGTACAAATTAAAAATTAGCGAATTAAGATTATATTAATCATAAATAATTAGTACAATAAACAATCAGTACAATAATTAATATTGTTATATTTATCAATAAAAAATAATATTCTTTATTAAATTAAATAGTTTATTAATTACGTATTGGTTTTTCTGTCACAGGAAAAAATTGATCTTGTTGTTTTTGGTATTGTAATAAAAACCAATAAAGGAATGTGGAAAACAATTGAGCACCACTTATTTTTATGGAATCTACAACACACTAACTCTGCCCATAAATAACACTCCTCTCTTCTCTTCTGCAAGCCCAACATAAATTACATATCGCCTCTCTCTCTCTCTTCTCTCTCTTTCTTTCACTTTTCTTGGTACTTATCAAGACACTGTCATGGAGAAGTTGAACGTGGTGCATGCATTGAAGCCAGTTCTGCTAATGGTGTTGGTGCAGGTTACAAATGCTTGGGTCAATGTTCTCTACAAGCTCGCCCTCAACGATGGCATGAACTTGAGTATCATCGTCGCTTACCGCTATGTTTTTGCGACTGTTTTCATTGCTCCATTAGCTTTTCTTATCGAAAGGTTCTTCCTTCTTTTCTCATTCTTCCCTTCTTAATCTTTCCTTTTCTGATTATGTACGCAGACTGAAAATCATAAAAACGGAAAAGAACAGTCAAATCCAAATTCCAGAGTGATTTTTTTTTCCAATCAACCCACTTAGGATTACTATTTGGGATAAATTAAGAAGCAATAGCAATAGTGTATGAGGTACACCCACTTGAAGAAATTAAGAAATAAATGTAAAAGATGATGATTTGCAGGAAGACGAGGACGAAGATGACTTGGACGATACTTTTTCAGGCATTCGTATGCGGCTTAATTGGGTAGGTAATTTCTTCTTTATTCCTATTCCATATATGCTCATCCACGTAGAATCGTAACCTTCTCTAACTCTTTCTGCTAACTTCATTCGATTGGTTTTTCTTTTCTTTTCTTTTTTCGTCAACTTTTTCCAAAGAAGTTGCTATACACGTTAAGATTCAACCATGCACACTAACACCCTTTTTTTCTATAAATCATTATATAATCCCAATCATTACATGCCCATAGTTTTAATTAATTTCCATAAGTAATAATAAAATCTACATTAACATTCCATTTCTCATTCTATGCTAATTTCTTATAATGATATAAGCCTAATAATTACTAGAGTGTTTGTTTTAATTAATTAAGAAGTTAAGCAATTACTTTATTTTAAAAATTACGGAGCAACGTATTAAAAATAAAAATAAAACACGTTTAATATCTTTTTAATTCTTTAACCCGTATGAAGGTGGTGATTAGTATTTATGAAATTATCATTTCCAAATATATACTTTTAAACTGGGACCATCAATTATTATTGTTTTAAGTGCGAGACATTTCTAGCGTTTAACTAGATAGGTTTCTTTTGATCGAGGAGACATAATAATTTAATGTTTATTCAGAACAAAATATCTAAGTGGGAACAATATCATGTTCATGGCATAGTATTATGCAGCTTTAAACTGGAGGCTATAAGAGGCGAAAACAAAGGAATAAGTTCTGAAATTAGTATGGAATATATGTATTGTACCACCCCAACATTTAACCCTACTTTATATTTATTTCCAATTTATATTATTATTTAAAAATAATATTATATTATCCCTATATTTAAAACGCACCAATTATAAATTATTGATTGGAGAAAGGTGGTTAAGAAAAATTGTTAAAAGAAACTTTTTTCTTATATTATTATTACATATAATATTTTCATCGTGTTCTTAGTCTGTTTGATGTATGTAGTATTTTTGTAGCATTGACGAATATGTAGAATGCTTGTGATGAATTTGTACGCAGTGGAGCATTGCCTCAAAACTTAAACATGGAAGCAATCGCTTTAACTTCAGTAACGTTCACTACTGCCATATCCAATCTCGTCCCAGCTCTCACCTTCATCATATCCCTTTCCTTCGGGTAAGAAGCTTTAAACATGAACATTTTTAGATTGTAGTTGTTTTAATCTGTGATTAAAATGAAAGTTGAATATAATATGTCTGTTTTTTGGTGAATGTGTTGAGATTGGAGAGATTGAATTTAAAAACAGCAGGAGGGAAGGCGAAGATAATTGGAACAATAACTGGAATTAGTGGAGCAATGATTCTAACTTTCTTGAAAGGCCCAGAAGTTCAGATGCTTTCGTTCCACATAAATCTTTTCAACCATCCAAACGGCAATGTCGTACATCCACACGCTACTTCTGGCGTTATGACCATATTCGGTGCACTCGCGTCTGTCGCAAGCAACGTCTCTTATGCACTATGGCTTATCATTCAGGTCGGTTTTATTTTTGCGTTCTAGCTAATGACGTTTATGTGTTTGAAGAATTGTTTATGTGAACATGCTTTTGATGAGTAATCTTATAGCGCAGGCAAAAATGAGTGAAAGATACCCTTGTCCTTATTCAAGCACAGCGTTAATGTCCCTAATGGGGGCACTGTTATCCGTTTCTTATGCATTTTGTGTTGAAAGGGATTTGAGTGAGTGGAGATTGGGCTGGAATATCAGACTGTTAACTGTAGCTTATGCGGTGTGTATGCTATTCTTTCTATTCATTATTTTATTTTTATTTCTATCACATATATATACTAGCTATATGTATATATAGCAACACAATGTCTTTGTTGGGAGCATGTGGGAGCCCACAGATCATTGACTATCATGATCTGTCACTGAATATACTAGTATACTATTTGACTAATTGAGACCATATACTAAGGTTTTACATTTTATTTATATAAGTGGATGGATATACGTGAATTATTGATGTAGGGTATAGTGGTTTCTGGAGTGATGGTGGCTGTGATTTCGTGGTGTGTACGCGCGAGAGGTCCATTGTTTGTCTCTATTTTTAGCCCTCTTATGCTTGTGGTTGTGGCCTTTGCTGGATCCACTATTTTGGACGAGAAGCTATATCTTGGGAGGTAAATATATATTATTAATGTTTGTCGTTGTGCCATCTTTGCAATAATTAATGCTTATGTAATGCTCCAATACACATATATAACCCTTACAAAATGAATTTTATACAACTAGTTGAGTTACATATGGTTAACAACGCAGCTATTCTCTCTGTTAAGTGACATATCCCCTCACTCATCAACTTATAATAAAGTATTCGGCCTATCCTCCAAAAAAAAAGGCAAAACAACTCAGCTATTTGGTGTTTGGGTGGGATGTAGGGTTGGATCATGGTGAAGTAGTTTGTCTTTTATATATACCATCTCTGGTTGATACAATGGGGAAATTTTTTTTTTGGGTTGAAATTTGCTGGCACATAGATGGTAATGGCTTCCTTTAACTATTTAGTATTGTTGGTTTCAGCATAATTGGATCAGTGATGATTATTTGCGGATTATACGTGGTTCTGTGGGGTAAAAGCAAAGAGATGAAGAAGAATCAATCGGTTCCATCAGAAAGCGCCCATAAATTAGACACGGTAGAAATAATGGTCAAACCTCGAGTAGAAGAAAAGAGCAACAATAGCAATAGCCTGGTGAATGCAGTAAATGCGGTTGGGGAAAATGGAGAGAAGAAGTAATATCTCAGAAGAACTAAGCATCCCTTAATGCAAGGCATTTACTATACAAGTAATGTAGATAGCTTGCCATTCTTTTCTAATTGCCCCCAACATTCTATGGCCATTTTTTTTGTAGTGTTGGAGAAGGTGAGGCATGGCTAATTATAATTTCATTTCTCTTGCTCCTTCATTTTCTATATACAAAACTTAAAAATGGCTCTGCTTAGGCTATTTCTGGTATCATTTCAATATTTTTCTTAAAGTTAGCTCAAATAACTTATTAACATGCTCTGCTCTAATCACAATATCCTTTATATGTTACAGTAATGGAATCGATTGAGACATTTTATTTCAACTACTATTTGTTTCTTTCCACTATAATCTGACACGTATTATACTTTCTCAAAGCCTCGATTAGTGCCTAGGCTTTTGATCATTTCCTTATTTTTGATGTTTCACAACAAATACCCCATTAGGGAAAGTGTACAAGAAACAACTTCATATGCAATTGATTCCGAATTAAATGTACTATTCGTTTTTATTACCTTTCTCTGATCGCCAATGATTTTTATATTTTTTCACTTATGTTCACCCTCTGTATAAACAAATAGATAAATGATAAATTACATCATTGATCTCCAAGATGGCTGCAATTTGTTTTGCTCACTCTGATGGAAAGAGGGCTTGGAGTTGTTTCTTGGATAATTTTAGGAATTAACATTATTGCTGTGGTACATTCCAAAATCTCACATTCTTTAACAGTTAAAATCAAAAGTCTTTAAAAGTCCAAATCATTCATAAATGGTCTTTTCAGTCTAACAAGTTAGGCTTATGGCTGTTTTGACGAGATCACATAAAAAGAAAGATTAAGCTTTTGGGATTGCCTGTGACAGAAGAAAACGTAATGCTTTTAATAATTACTACTTATGAATGGATGAATTGACTATGATTACATATACTATCTTTTCCTCTGGCCTTTGTGCTTTTGACATTGAGCTAGTGAAACTGTATACAGTTAAAAGGGTAACAGTCAATAAGTCTGATTCATTCCTATATAGTTAATTGATTTGATTTGGATTAAAGTGTCTTTGATGCAAAATATGTTGTAACTGGTGTTTTGGCTTTGGTACGGGAGAAGAGACATAAAATATCTTTGATTGTGGATAAGGATGTCATGTGTCTCTCGGTCTTTGATTGTTTTGAGCATTGAGGTGATGATAAAAAGCGAGCACATCAACATTTTGCAGCCTAACGCCAATAAGGGTGAAAAAAGGAAGATGAGGAAGCTCTTTACTTTGTGTCTTCACTATTTTTCCCAATTTGATTGATTGATGTGTGAGTGCTTCTTTGTTGGATGCGTGCCACTAAATAACCAAGCCATTTCGGAATTAACGTTACCAACACAACAACGCGATTTCTTTTGTCATATGAAAGTTGAGATCAAATGAAAATGTTAAATAACAATTGAATAAATGTTAAATAACTAAAAAATAAAAATATCAAATGTGTGTTTTAAAAAATAATTATGAAACTAATAATCAAATAAAAGTTTATTAAATCATCTAATAAATTTAAAGTATTTTAGTAATTTAAAACAAAAACAAATATGAGAACTATATACATATTCCTATTCTTATACTTAATTTAAAAAATTAAATATTATCATATTCGTATTTATATCTCTAATCATGGAAATTTCCGTCAAAATTGTAACTATTTCAAACTATAACCACATAAGTGAGTTCAAACTATACCTATTAAAACAAATTCATTTGTCTTTCCTAAAAGAAAATATAAAGAGAGAAAAATCAAATAATACTTTATGAATAACCATATTTATAGAATTTAAAATATATTCAAACCTTAAAACTTTGATATACATGATCATAAAAATAATGTTATATGATTCAAGGGATAAATTGATAAATTTTGAAAGTAATTTTAATGTAATTGGTGTATTAAAGATTGGTGAAGTTTGTTTGTTCAATGACCGAAAAATAAAATCCACTAAGAAAATCCACGAAATATCAAAATTGAGTATTAAACAATAAAATTAAATTTATTTCAAATAAAATATTTAGAAAAACAAAGAGCTATATTTTTTATTTGGAAGGAAAAATGTAATGACGTGGATAGTCGCGGTAGGTGGAGTTTGGAATGAAGAATAATATACAGCAAACGTCCAAACACAGCCTAATGGAATGCCTGCGCGGGTTAAGCCTCCTTTAGTTGAATATATATATATATATATATATATATATATATATATATATATATATATATATATATATATATATATATATATATATATATATATATTAATTTCATCTCCACCCACTTCTTTTTCATATCCTAACCCCTATAATATAATGTATAATTTACAATACATTTTTAATTCATATTCTTTTTATTTGGATTTCAACGTGAATTTGTGACAAATTTTTAACGATGATTTTATTTTTTTATGTTGAAAAGGAATATTTTTGTTGTTGAGAAAAAGAAAATTAAAAAAAAAATTGAAGTTAGTAAGAAAATTAAAATTTTTAAATAATAGTATGTATTAAAATTTATGATAGAATATGAAAGTATATATTTCTTAAAAAATACTAGTAATATTTATAGGATAAACATAAAACTCATATTCATAGTATTTATATGGAAAATATAATAACATTATAGTAAGTAATAAGTAAATAATAAATAATAAATAATAAACAATAATTAGCATATTAAATTAAAGAAATTTAGTTATAATATATAAATAAATTATCCAAATAAGTTTAAATTTGAATTGTTTCATAATTAAAATATTTAAAAGATCTTATTAGACTATTTTTCTAATATATCTATTAAAATCACATTAAATTTCTACAATTTTCACCAAAGCCTGCTTCTTACCATTTGCTTCGATGCTGCAACTATTTGAAAACTATGGAAGATATACACATTCATGAATTGGTAGTTGTTAAAGTAACTAAAACTAAAAATATAGGGCGAATCTCAGTGGTGGTGGTGGCGGCTGCGTTTGTGGTGTACGGAGAGTAGTCAAAAACATCCATCATGCCCTTTTTCTCATTACCAGTTAGCCATATGCAAGAGGCAGATAGAAGAATCAAGTCCAATTTAAAGTTAAAAATACACAACAGAGGAAGTAGTTGTTTCAATTTTGATTTCTGCTTTCTCGTTGCTATCCCACTAAAATACTGTAAAACATAGGTGCAACACATATAAATCTCCGTACTAATAAGATATTATCCAATTATCCATCTTGATACTGATACGATATTGTCCATCTCCATACTGATAAGATATTGTCCGTTTTAGATGAATAAATATCAAAATAACTTACTATCACAACAAACATGGTATTGTGAAAACATATATAAATCTTTATAATGATAAAATATTGTCCGTTTTAGATTAATAAATATTATACGTTTTAGATTAATAAATATCAAAATAACTTAGGATGACAACAAACATGGTATTGTGAAAACATGTGTAAAAAGGTACTTTAGAACAGTGATTAAATTAAGGAATCTACGTGCTCAAAGACATGGCTGTGCGTAATTATTGCATCGCACTGCTATATAAACACTATAAAATAAAACATTTCTATGTGCCCACGAAGATGGGGATAAAAGGAAAACGGAATTGTCTTTTAACACTGAATAGATTCTCAGTAGTGGAGCCCAAGGAATTTGCTTCAACTTTTACTTCTTCTTTTCATTTTGACAAGTTTGTTTTTTCTATTTTATAAATTAGTTTTATAAAATTAAATTAAATTTATATTTATTTTTTAATATAATATCAGAGTGATATGTTAATTCTATCGTATGTATGAGAGACACAAACATGACGTAAAAATGATTTAAGAAAATGAGTTTTTTTTTTTTTTTGTCAATTATACTTATCATTTCATGTTTAGTTTTTCTAACACTAAATTATTTATAAAAAAAACATGATATCTTTTCGTTCTATATTTTTGTGCAATGATCAATGTAAAGAGCTTGTTGTTGTGGATTTAATGATAAATAATCTGAGTTATCAAGATATTGCAAAACAATGGGAACGCACTAATTTTATGGAACTTGTATTACACCAAAAGGAAAACTAGTCCTATACACAGATGTGACACTAAATTATGTTATTTATTTTCTTATGACAAAATTCTTTTTTATATAACTCCTTCAAATTAAATTTTAATAACAAATTATTTAGCAAAAGGAATAAGTTTCATTGACTTCCAACCGGAAATATTTATTAATCGTTTGATAACTTATTTGAATTTAACAAATGCTTGTGATAATTGGTATATTAAAGATATTAAAGATATATTTAAAAAATTTATCTATTATTATATTTTTTTTGTAAACTTGTGTATACATTTTTTTTTTATCTTTCTAACTTGTGAATAAAAATGTTAAGTATCTTTTTTATACATTAGTACGACCGTGCTGATACAGGTAGAGTAACAAATACGGCAATTGCTTTTAAGACAAATTTAAGTAGTTTTAGATAGTTTAACAATTTTTAATTATAAAATTCACTTTTATAATTCACATAGTAAATATTTACATGTGCAACTTCATTTCTAAGATGAAATTCTATATCAAAGTTTTTATAATGAAACTCTAATTTTTATTGAAAAGTAACATTGAAATCACCCAAACGAATAGTTTATTTTTAGAAATAAACATAAAAAACATTTAAATATATACATGTAATTTTTGCTTCGCGTTGCGATTATACTCTTGTTTAGACATATTGCCATGAATCCAAAAGTACGTATCAAGAATCGTTAATCTGTACAGAATTAAATATTTTAAAAAAATGTATAGAATTAAAACAGTTGTAGTAACTCTTTTAGGGAAAAATTATTAAATTTGACCATCCACTTTTTGTTTTATTTAACTGTAAATAACAATTACAAAATATTAAATTAAGTAATTTAATTAAAAAAAATAAATTAAATTATTGAATAAAATATTAATAAAAAGGGTTATGGAATGGAAGTATATATTCTAAAGAGTGTTAACTTAACACATTCTAACTTTCAAAATTATCACTTCAAAGAAAAGGAAATAATTTGACACTCACCTTTATCTTTTTATATTATGTGACTATCTTACTATATATATTACAAGAAAAAAATTATTATTTAACTACCATTTAATAATTTTTGAAGGAATAAAATTATGTTATCAAAAAATTAACTTTTGTATTTGTAAAAAAAGAAAAAATAATAATATTAGTATTAAATGATAATATATGGCATACGCCGGAAATATTAAAGTCAGGAATGTCCCTGCTCCTAGTCTCGTAGCACCATGTCTAAACATAATCCTGTGAACCGTGCTATCTGACGTACATGCAAACACCATTAAACATTAGTTTGACTTAACCTTTAACGCCATGAAACCAACATGAAATGCACTTGATGTAGCAAATTGACTATAACTCGCGGTGCTTCCTTGAATTTGCAGATCTCAGTGTTTTCCACCCACCATTTTTTTATATATAAACAATCCATGGTTAAGCTATAAATAACTCCATATCGCTTTCTATGTTCTTCAATCGCAAACCCTTTTGCACAAGTGTTAGTATAACAGTTGGTGACTGTGAGAGATTGCACTGTGTGAGCAATGAGAGATATAGGGAAAGTAGTGCATGGGTTGAAACCAGCCCTGCTGATGTTGATGGTGCAGATTGCATTTGCTTCCGTGAACGTGCTCTACAAACTTGCCATAAATGATGGAATGAGCGTGAGAATAATCACTGCCTACCGTCTCATTTTCGCTGCAGCTTCTACAGTTCCTCTTGCTCTTATTTTTGAAAGGTATCCATAGCCCCACAAGCTACTTACACAAATCATTGCATGTTTATGTCTTTGTCATTCTTTACGTGACATTGTTAAAATGGTTTTACTTTGCCACTCTTTGCAGGAAAAACATACGAACGCTGACTTGGAGGGTGATTTTAAAGTCATTTTTCTGTGGACTATTCGGGTAATTATAATTACGTACACTCATCACCCTCGATTTTAAAGCTTTCAACATTATTCATGGACGTTCTCACATGATGATGCAATAACGTGACAGGGGAAGTCTATTCCAAAACCTTTATTTCGAGTCCTTGAAATTGATTTCGGCAACATTTGCTTCTGCTGTTTTTAATCTCATTCCTGCCGTCACTTTTATCTTGGCCGTCACTTCCGGGTACGATTACTCTTCAACATATTAAGATATTATTCAATGTTCGTATTACTGATAAATTAACGTTCTTTTTTAATTTCCTTAGTTTCGAAAAACTAAATTTCCAAAGGGCAGCTGGTAAGGCTAAGGTGTTGGGAACGATAACAGGAGTTGGCGGGGCAATGATGCTGACCTTTCTCAAAGGTGTAGAAATCAACATCTGGACCTCCCACATTAACCTTTTGCATAAAAAGGGTACCACAGAAACGCTAAATGGTGACTCTGGAAGTAAATTGCTAGGAGTTTTTTGTGGTCTTGGAAGCTGCTTATGTTTTGCATTATGGCTCATTATTCAGGTGAGCTTAAGGATTAACACCAACCACTTAAATTCGTCACTACAGATACAATTGAAACTAATCTGTCTGGTTAGTGGCAGTGTTGTGGTTATAACTGATTATAATATATATATGATACTTCAGGCTCAGATGAGTAAAGAGTTCCCAGGCCATCACTCAAGTACAGCTCTGATGTCAACAATGGGGGCAATTCAAGCCACTGTTTTTGCCCTGTGTATTGAGAAGGATTGGAGCCAATGGAGGTTGGGTTGGAACATTAGGCTTCTAGCTTCAGCATATTCGGTATGCTAAATACACAATTAACAATTAATTAGCGTATTAGTTTGGTGAAGTAATAAATTAATGTATGATTGACAATGTTGTAAAATTGTTGACAAAATCATTGAAACATTTAGTTTCGTTGTCCTTAAGAACAGTTTCATTGTTCTTAACAACTTATCTTTAGTATATTATGCAAATTTTAACTTACAAAACACTATATCAAGAACTGTATTTCTCGATAGGTGTAATTTTATTGTTCTTAAGAATTTATTGTGCAAATTCTAATAGATAAAACACTGTTGGTGTTTTTGCAGGGAATTGTGGCTTCTGGAATAATGGTTGTTGTGATAGCATGGTGTGTAAGGATGAGGGGTCCATTGTATGCATCTGTTTTCAATCCTCTACTGCTAGTGCTTGTGGCAGTTGCTGGTTCCTTGATGCTGGATGAGAAGCTATACGTAGGAAGGTATATATATATATATATGTACCAAAACATTAATATTCCATATAATGATGATTAAGTTTAGTTTATGATCTTGATTTTTTTCAAACATGTTTAATTAGTGTGATGGGAGCAGTGCTAATTGTGATGGGATTGTACATGGTGCTGTGGGGTAAGAGCAAGGAAATGAAAAGAGTGAGTGACTTAGAAACTACTCCAGAAATTGAAGAAATTGAGGTTGTTGTGACGTGTAGGGCAACAGAGGATGATAAAAGCAACGACAAGTACAACTGTAGTGAGAGGAACATTATTGAGAAGTGTAATGATAATGCATCAAAAAGCAGAGATGAAGGACAAGACAACGAAAGTAATGGGAAAGAAGATATGGGTAGCTCTGGGAAGCCTTGAAGACCTAAAAAGTACAACGAAGAATATAGAATGACAGAGGGTACATAGTTGGATGCAAAGCTAACTCATCTTTTTCCACTGCTGCCACCTTCAAAAGGGAAAGATTTGATAGTTTACCCACAAAACTTTATTCATAACCACTTCTAATAATTTCAATCTAAGCAAACATTTATTCTGCTATTGAAATAATTTCAATCTAATGCAACTTTGGAACTGGATGAAGTACGTTTTCAATGCCATGCAAATTTACGTTTTGACACAGTTTGCTGTTATAAGTGGACACAAACAATCCTTTGGATCGCTTTTTGTTGTCATTAGAGGTGACTTTTGGGTTTTTTCTTTCTTCTTCTAGGCCCACATCGATTAAAATGACCGTAGAAAAAAATATATAAAATATATTTAATTTGATTTGATTTGTTTTAATTTTACTCAAATTATAATTGATCACGAAAATTGGGTTCGAAGATATTCATTTCTCTATTTTATTTTATTTTATTCTTTTACTTTTCTTTTATTAATGTATATCTGAATTTTTTTTCTTTCTACTTTTCATTTGGTTTCTATTCTTTTAATAATAAATGCTACCGTTATCTAATTAGAATTGGATTTAGTGTAAATTTATTTCTAAAATATTTGTAATCATAGTTATCTAGTGTTTGAGGTTTTACCGGTTTTATCAGTTTAGAAATACTATTATCTTTAGTTTTGATTTTGGTAATTTTTTTACTAGGCTTATTGAAAATTTGTTATAATTTCTACTTTTAGCTATTACTATGAATCCAAACAATTGCTATATAGCTATATAAGAAAAACCACCTTAAAATATGAGTGGCTGTGGATTTTATATGATGATGATGGAGTATATTGTTGTTAAAATTGTTTGAAATGTGTTTGATACGTTTTGATGGATGGAATTAATTTTGAATTCGGTAAAGATCGAGTTAAAACCATATTGTTCAACTTTTGTGCTGATCAAAATAGTATCTATTAAAAACTTGATAGAGTTGTAAAAAAAATTTCAGAAAGTCTAAGATAGTTTTGAATAAACATGTGCTTCATTTTACTATTTATGTTTTTTTTTATCTAAATGAATGTAGTGAGCATAATAATTCACAAAAAAATATATATTGTTAAATTTGATATATATATATATATATATATATAGTTACAAATTAATTAATTTCATTCTTACATTTAATTAACTATTCTGACTATATCCATTTTTTTTCTGTTTTTAATAATGATTTTCAAAGTTGTTTATAAGTAATTTATTTAAATATATTGAAATCTAAACCAGATAAAAAGAATTATTTTATTTTAGAATTAAATATATTTGTAGTATTTGAACTTACGTTAATTCTAAATTTTGATATATTTTTTTCAAACTTTTAAAATAAATAAATATAATTTTTTAACTCAATTTATTTTTTAAATTTAGAGTTATATTTATTTTTTTTAAGTCTAAAACTAAAATATATTAAAGTTTTGGATATTAAACAAATTTTATTTTCGAAATTAAAACTATATTTTAGGTAAAGAGGTTAAGTTAATATATGCTTCCTACTTTTTCATCTGTACTTCTTATTATATTTTAATTATTTTAACATTGGCATATAGAAAAAAAATATCTACAAAGTTCACAATTAATTATTTAAATAAATTAAATATATTTTAAAAAAATTTAATGGCTTTTCAATTTTATAAAATAAATACTTTGTAACTAGTCATCTTTGTATTTTAATATTTATTCATTCTTTTTATATTTTTTGAAAATGTTTTACAAAGACATTGAAGAAGATTCAAATAACTTTTTATTAATATAAGAAAAACTTGACTCAAATAACCTAACGGACCAATTTAAATCAATTAAGAGAACTTATATATTAATCTAATCATATATAAGAACTTTGTTCTTATTATTGTCATATCAAAACTTTTAAAAAAAGTAGGTCGAATCTGTCACCAATAATTTGATTTAAAGCAAACAAATTGAGTATAGGACAACAGAAGAAATTTGAATAGAAAAAAAAAGGAGAAAGTGCCTCTTATAAGGTAATATATACGGAAAAAGAAGACAAACAAAATTATATTATTTATAATTTTTTCTTTCTTTCTCTTCCGACCAAAATACAAAGGTATCATATCCTTTTTATCATCCCTAACTTTAGAGGACCATCTATTTTACTTCCTTTTCATGTACATAAATATTAAGAGTTGGCACAATATGCAACTTACATTGTGCTACTTTTAAAATGTGTTTTCAAAGAATAATGTTAGATGCCTAGCTATCAATATGATTAAATTTATGGAAAGAAAAAATATATATCTGGCTTCCAAATAAACAAGATAATATTCCAAATTCAATTTGTCACACCAAATGATAAGATTGTTTAAATATTTCGTTTGAAAGTTTGTAATTTGTCAATAATTTATTACTCTTTATCTTTAATTGTAATTATTTTACTACTGAAAATAGAAAATAGTAATGAAATCATTAATGTAATAAAAAATATTTCGAATAAACATAATTACATTTCGTTTAGTTGTAAATTCATGTATTTGTTATTTTATATGAATGAATATAATCTACTTTCATAATTGATTTTCAATAATATTATGCATAAAATTAGAGCTGTTAAAACGGGTAATCCGGCTCGACCCGGCCCGACCCATCACGGGTTGGTCATTTGTGAGCCAATCCAATCCGGCTCATTTATTAGCGAGCTAAACAAATTTGAACCCGACTCGACCTACCGTTGGTTGGCGAGTTAAACGGGTTGGCTCATTGGCTCACTTAACTATAAGGCTTTGAGAGCTACTCTCTTCACCACCTCAATTGCTCCCTACACCTCTCCATATTTTTTCTTATTCCAAAAATATCCTAGGTTAAAATTTTTTAACTTTTACCATTTAACTTTATTTACCTTTTTTAAAACCTAATTTTGTAGCTCACACCCCTTCACTTTTCTCTTTCTCTGATTACACACAAACTTCACCCCCTCACTTTCTCTCTTCACAGAGAGAGCCCCCACCCCTCCTTTCTCTCTTCCTCTCTTCTTCGCACACACAAAACCCCCACCCCCTCTCTCTTTCTCTTTGTTTATTCTTCCCTTGCACATTTTTGTGGTTAAAGCTTCCTTCTTTTTGTTCTTTTTGTTCTTTTTGTATACATGCTCTGTTAATGGATGTATGTGGTGTGTTGTGTAAGAGGAAGAAGCAGGGAAACGTGAAGACTTGAACGGATGTGGGAAATCCGTTCAGCCTTCAACAGATCTTGAGATCTGTCCACGGATGTCGAGATCCGTTGAAGACTGAACGGATTTCCCACATTTGTTCAAGTCTTCTCGTTTCAACTCTTTTAAATTTTTTTTGTTTTTCGTTTATTAATTTTTTTTTGTAGATTTTAATTTCTTAACATTGTAAATGTTTATTTATGTAGATTTTACATAATTTAATAATTTTTGTAATATTTTGTATGTATAAAAAATTGTTAAAAAATAAAACAAATGGTTGAAAGAGAAAAGTGAAGGGTGAGGGGGTGAGGGCTGCAGAATTAGGGTTTTAAACAAGTTAGGGAGTGGGGATGCATTGTTCAACGGATCTTGATTTACGTCAATCTTCATGAGAAAAAACTTTTAACTGTAGGGCAAAATAGGAATGGAGAGGTGTAGGGAGCAACATGTGGTGATGGAGGGAGTAACCCTCTAAGCTTTTTTAAAATAAAAAAATTATAATTTTTTTAATTCAAATTTAAATAAATTTCACTCTAAAATGATGTTAAACTCCAAAGACAATTCAAAATAAAAAAAATATCATACAATCCGCGTAATCCAAAAACAAGCACAAAAGTCGAACAAAATAAGATTTTAATATTGATAATTTTTGTATCACTTGTCCGTTTATAATATTAGAGTCTTGAATAGATAAATCTATAATATATTTCTTAAAACATCTTTTTTTATCCTCATCTATAATATAATAAAAAAATACTAACTAATAATATTGAAACAAAAAATAATAAATAATTAAATTAAATTAGGTGCGTTGGTAAGCCAACCCAGCTTACCACGGGTTCAACCCGGTGAGCCACTAGTACAAAAACAGCGTATAACGTAACGCGTTCAACGTCCAACAACTGAATAGCCAACGTTAAAAATGACCGGTGGCATTTTTGTAAATAAAATGCAATTATTAAACGTCGTTTAGAATTGTAATTCGACGTAAAAGGATATAAAACGTCGAATGCCCCAGCGTTAGACGTTAAAAGGTTAGTGAATTCAATAAAAATTTAAGCAGGAGATTGAAAATTCATTCACTTTATCTTAGCGCGCGAGACCCTCTTCTCTTCTCAAACTTTTCTCGAACGAAGTTTGACAACCATCATAAGTAATCTTTCTTTCATTTGATACAAAATGCATGTTAATTAATTACTTTATGTATGATTTTCGTTTGTTTTGACCGATTATTTTCGTGCTCTTGTCTTTCATATGTGCATTTTGCTTTCTCTGTCACGGGTGACGACGCTTTATTCCGACGAACCCACCTTTTGAAGGTTAGTTTTCGTTTTCGTTTTGACGAACTTACTTGTTGTTTTTTTTGTTGAACTTGTTTGTTGTTGTTTGGTTGAACTTGTTTGTTGTTGTTGTTTGATTGAACTTGTTTGTTGTTGGTTATGGTTGTTTGTTGTTGATACTATACTACACGTTCATAATTCCTGCTTTATAAAAGACCAAAAACTGAAACTTGGTGTTTTTCTGCTTTTAAGATCTCGTAGAGTTGTAAAAAAGGATCACAATTAGTTAAAAAACAAAACAAAAAATTGATTAACGTCGTATATTGACAAAATTGAAAAAAAAAATGATTAACGTCGTATATTGACAAAATTTGACGTCAATTTAACGTCTCCTGATATGACGTCATTCGTGAATTTGCCGTTAAAAGCTCAAAATATTCGACGTTGTACGCGATTTTTGTACTAGTGACCATTCTAAGTGAGCCGGATTGAAAACTACCCCGCATAAAAAAATTATATTTTTTTCGAACCCAACTCAGGTCAAACCCGTAGTGGGTCGGGTTGGCTCACGGATTACAACCCAGTACTAAATAAAATTTACGTATCTTTTTCAACAATATATACCAGAAACATTATCATTTTTATATTATATTTTTGTGTTTAAATTATGTGTGCTAATCGTTTTGTAATTAATGAATTATTAAGAGAATGTATTTCATATATTATGGACAAAATTACTTTTAAAAGCATATTAAGATAGAAACAAATTATTATTATTTAGTATATTTTATTGCTTTTATCTTTAGAACATTGTTTGCGATACATTTAACGATAAATTATACTATAATCAATAAAATTTGTATTTTTACTTTGAAAATAACAATACATTAAAATTAATTTATAAATATCTGAGTAAGTTAAAATTTTAAAAAATAGAAACTTAAAAGTATAATATTGTGAGGAGAAGTAAAATTAATATTGCAAAGAAGTAACTATTGATTATATAAGCAAAATTATAAAAATTATAAAAATAAATTATGTGGAACTATTTTATTTGCAAAATAAGGATAACTGCATTACTTAAATTAATTGAATACACACCAAAAATAATATAGGTATTTAATTGTAAAATATTAATTTATTATTTTAATTACTTTAATTAAGATGTTTTATATTTAGAGGCAAAGTAGTTGTAATTAGGACTGAAAAAAAAACTAAAAAATATTAGGTATATAAAACTAACAAACAATTTTTTCTGAAAAAACCAAGTAAAATATATATTAACTTATCTATGAAACGTGTTTAATTTTTTGTACAACTTCTAAATCGCTTATTTTAAAAAATAATTAAATTCAATATAATAACATGAAATAAATATATAGAGATGTAGAAAATGTTATCATGAGATTAAGCCTGTCTTAGTAACTATTAGCAAAATTAATAATAATTTCTAGTAACATAATATAAAAGAAAAAAAAATAGATAACCATCAAAAAGAATGATAATATTTTAGCTTTAATGATTGATAATTTAGTAGTGGAATGGTAGCTATGTTAGGAACATGAATGGTCCATTGGTGATACAATTTGCTCCCTCTTTTATAGCATGTATTATGCAATTGTTGTTGCATAATGCATAATAGGAGCTTATGGTTTGTTACTAACTAACTCTTCAACAATAGTTTCCTTGTCTCTCATTATTGTTTTCTTTCAAGTCCAATGGTCTAAAGCACCTTTTTCTTTTTAAGACTAATTATCTTTTTTTTTAAGGGATATAAGAAAGGATCACAAATTTCAATTTGAATGATAAGTTTAAAAAGAAAAATTATGTGAACAGGATGATAAATAAAATTATATTTGTAGGTATTATTTGTATCTGTTAATGTTTTTTAACGAGAAATCTTCACATTAATTGATTATTAAAAAATATAAATAATATTTGATATTTTAAATTAAGTATGACGATGAATATGTATATATATGCGTATTTTTATCTTCTTTATAAATTATTAAAATATTTATAATTTATATTTTCAAAATATTTTTTTAACACAATTTTAATTATATTTTTTTCATTGAATCAAATATATTAAAATGATTAAACTTATGTACTTATTTTATTTAATTCTTAATTTTTGTTTCATACCCTTGTTTCGATAAAATAATTTTCAAAATCTATCATGAATATGAATGATAAATCTAAAACGTATGTTTTCTTTTTTTCATACTCTTAATTTTATATATTTTTTTTGTGTAATTTAGTTTTTTGAAAAAATTTATTAGTTTTTTATGATGTAGAATATAGATTTTATGATTCTTTGCACAATTCTTTTTGTTTTTTAATTCATTCAAATAAGTATAATTTACTGTAATTGTATAAAGACCCTTCATTATAATATAATATTTTATTTCTATATTTTTTTTATCAATATCCGGAATAAATTAAAATTCAAAAAATGAAATATTTATGTTTGAATTTGAATTGTTGTTATTAATATTTGTTTTACAATTTTATCAAAGTGATGTATTATAATATTTATTAGTATAGAAGAAGAGATCTTGTTAGAGTTAGGAGAAAACCAATAAAAAAAAGTTTGAAATATTTTTAAACTTTATTATTTGTTTTTTTATGATTTTAAAATAATTTTCAACTTGTCTTTCTTTCTATTTTCTTAAACAATGAGTATCAAGATTAAGATTATAAGTATCAAATCCAAAATTTTCACAACAATCAACTCTCTCAATATATTTAAAACCTATATTAATTAAAATTTAGAATAATAGAAAAATAGAAACGTAGTTATACATGTTACATGGTGAGAATAAAAATTGGACAAAACTTTCTTATTGATTATTTGATGAGGACCATAATTTACTGTAAGAATAAAGATAAGATAATGAAATTCACCTCCTTCTAACCAACTTGTCATCATTTTTAACAAAAGAATAATTATATTTTGACAACATTTTTTTGACAATATTTTAACATTATCAACGTGTCATTCTTTGATTGGTCCAAAATTACTCCACAATCAATAATAATAATAATCATGAACACCACCATGGACCAATCACATAATGACACGTAAATGGTGTTAAAATGTTGTAAAAAAAAATAGTCAAAGTATCATTATCCTTAACAAAATGTGTGAAAAGTGAATGAAAATTCACAATGTTATACTTTTTTTCTCTCTTTCAAAATCAATCTAACCTACAAATTCATCACACCTTACAATTCACCACAAATGTGCACCATCACCATCATACTACCCAAGTGCACAACTCAATGTTATTTTCATTGAACAAGTCATCCATAAAAAAAAAAAAAAAAATAGAAGGAGAAGGAAAGAAGTTACACCACCTCGTACAATCGCCACCATACCCCGTCATTGTCGCGCTGTCAGAGCACCTGTAATTGAAGAACAAAACTAAAAGAGTTGGGTATAATCAGGAATTAAAACGGGAAAGTATTTAAGAGATTGTTACTTAACAACCAAGTTCTTGCTTAATTGTACAGACAATGAGAGAAAGAAAGATTGAAAAGGACATCATAAAGAGAGAGATGATTTTTAGTTTTAACTCTCAAATTATGCAACTTCTAGGAAATTATATTAGTGAAACTTTTTATATATTAGGAAAAGAAATAAAAGGAAATTATATCTTTAAGAATAATTTTATACACTGTTTAAAGTTTACTATTTATAATAACTGTTAATTTCATATAAATATAATATTAATGAAATCTGAATCTAATTACATAAAAAAATTAACATTATTTTTAATTGAATATTTTAAAAAATTGAAAACAACATAATAAAGAGTGAGATAATTTTTAATTTTAACTCTCAAATTATACAACATTTAGAAAATAATTATTGAAACTTTGTATGATATTCTATTTTTTTATTTTTATCTAATACTTGAATTTTCTATAATAATTTCATAATAAGTGATCACATATATATTTATTTTAGTGAATTGTTATCTTGAGAAGAAAAAGTTTTTAAAAGATAGATAAACTTAAAAGGTAGCAAATGAGAAACATATGTAATCCTTATAAAAGGTAAAAACAACTTTTGACTTAGTTCATTACATTTTTATAGTTATTCTACAAGATAGGGAGCGAAGAATTTTTGTTTCACGTAGTTCTTTAAATTTTCATTTTCACATTGAAAAATGATCATATACATTTTAAAATTTTGTTACTTTATGTGTTTTATTTATTTTTATTTGTTCATTTCAAGTTAAACAAAGTAAAACAGATTTAGGAAGATCAAGTTATCTGTCTATTAAGATTTTAAGTGTGAGTCTAAGTTTTACATTAAATAAAAATGAGAAAGTAGAGCATCGTAAGGTCAAAGATCCATTAACTCATTGTTTTAAGGTTTTAGATAAAGAGTGATGTAAATCCTTATATGATTGGACTCATATCTCTCAGTTGTATTTATATCTTTCGAATAAACTTTATCTTCCTCCTAGATATACACAATAGTGTTATTACTTGATACTTTTGGTAGAAAGACTCATATGTGCAAACATGGCCAGAAGATTACTATAAAAAGTTCATTCCAAGATACCGAATATATTCTCATGTAAATTATATCGTGGCAATGTAACTACAAAAAGTGTTTCTTCCATAAGTCACCAAGTCTGAAGCTTGTACTTGTAAAAACAAAAGTTGCTACGAATAAAGAATCCTATGTTTCACTCTCTGTTCAAACCAAACTGATGTATGCTATCACTATTTAAAATATGTTCTGAAATATGGTTTCTTTGTGGCTAAAGATGACTTAGATAGTGAAATAGTTTCAGGAATTTAATTGTTAGGGGTAAGAGTGAGTTGATATATATATATATATATATATATATATATATATATATATATATATATATATATATATATATATATAGAGAGAGAGAGAGAGAGAGAGAGAGAGAGAGAGAGAGAGAGAGAGAGAGAAACAAGGAGATAAGTATGAGTGTGGAAATTGAATCAAAGTATCGAATGGTAAGAAATGTAATTTTTTAAATATCATTTTAATTTTGGTTATATGGTTAAAGTAAATTATGTATTGTTAAATATCCAAATATTTGTCTTGATTAATGTTTGTCTTAGATATTTGCTCGATGTAATTGGAAGATTACTTGCAAAACATCTCAATGTTATAATAAGTAAAAATTTGATCATTAATATGTATTAAATATAATTACTTATAATATTTATAGTTTTTAGAATGAATTTTTAATTTTTAATTACAACTAAATTACTAGAAATCATACTTTGCGTTAAATTAATTAGTGTTAATGATAATTTCATTATACTTATCCCATTCTCTCTAGATAATAATCATTCGATCTCTAGTATATATCTGATTCTATGATCTTACAATATAATTTCCCATTCATTATTAATATCTAGTTAAATAGATAAATTGTAATGAATAGAATCAATTCATATTTATTGCAATATGATAAGTATATAAAAGAATATCAATGAAAAAATAAAATATATTTAAATGAATTAATCCATTTAATCCACTCAACTAATATTACAAAATTTCTTATTCATAAAAAGTTAAAATGAATTTAATTAATTCCTGTAAGGCATGATTAGTTCATTTGAAACCACTGCTTATACATGTAATTTATGAGCTGTAGTGGAAGGACTGTTTACTGATAGAAAGAACATGCACATTCACACATTTTTGCCACCAAAAGTTATTCCCTTTCAAATCATCACTTTGATTCATTGAATCATGCTGCTTTTGCACTTTTAGGGATATATCTCAACACCATCTCCATTCTTCCTTTACCAAAAAAAAAATAAAAAAACTTTAACCTGTATATATTATCAATATAAAAGTTAAATTGCTAGCCATAAAAATCATAATAGATAAAGTTATTTTAAATCACTATTATTAGCCTGATTTTATTAGTTATTGATTATCATTAACGCGCTTAATCTTATCTGAATTATTTGAAACGGGCCTACAAGATTTGCAATGTTGAGAACACTAAGAAGTTAGTTGTACAACACTTCCTCGACATGTCCTGCTTCAACCTTCCTCGGCAGCACACAGGCACCAGTGTAAACCAGTCAAACTAAGATCACTATTTCAACTTTTAGCTTAATTTATGCAAAACATTATCTAACATTATTGTTTTTCACAAAATTTATATTTAACAATCAACTGTTCGATTAGCGTGTACTGTTTTGCTATAATATATAAAAAAATATAATTTTATATTCGTGGAGATAACTTCAAATTAAAAATCTAAGATCATTAGCACTTTTATTTCTTTTAAGAAAATTATGACTACCAATTTAAAATACGAATATGAAACTTAAGAATTCAAATTAAGTACATCACGTATATTAGATATAATAAAAAAAAATACTATAACATTGTTGGTAAGATAATAAATAAATTTTCAATTATCTAAATAAGACATGTAAAAGAGATTTTTTTTAAGAGCGTAAGCCATTAATAAGTTAATTAAATTAAATTTACAATATTTAAATTTGAAAATTCGATTATTAATAAAATTATGTTAATTAATATTTTAATGAATCAGATTCTGACAATATATGAATAGTTTAAGTCACTGGTCTGCCATGAAATAATGTAAAGTGATGAAAAAATATTGCTCAAACACGAATTCGCAAATTCAATGTACTACATTAATTATGGTAACACATCAACAACTAATTTTATAGTATCGTCAATATATAATATATTATTTGGTTATATAAACAAAATAACTAAAAAATAAAATAAACTCATGACTTACCACTTAGGATAAGATTTACTATACAAATGATTATATTGATTAACATAAATATGGGATAACATTTTTCTAAAGAGTGATAGTTTAATTTTAAAACGATAAAAATATCACGTGACAAAAGAAGAATATATAAAAAACATAACAATAATAATAAGATTTAACTTTAATAGTACAAGAGATTGATATGACTCAATTTTAAAAATTTGTAATTTTTTTATTTTTGTTTAATTGTGAGATTTAAACTTATATTTAGATTTTGAAAAAAAATTGATAGGAAGAAATAAAAAATAGAATAAAGAAATAGTGAATTGCAAATACATATACCTAACTAATACCAAAAATAGTTGAAATGTTAGAGTGTTGTGAAAAGGAATATTAAGAAGGAATATATTGTGAGGATAAGGGATATGGTGCTGCCAAAAGACTTTGTTCCTTTGATTTTGTGAAGTATGTGTGAGAGAATCCGAGAAGGAGCATGGGAAAGTGGCTCCACGAACCACTGCGAAAGCTATGCTCTCAACACAGGTAGAGTCAAATATACCACATGTACTCTAAATGTTTATAACAACTTGTGCAATCACTTTGTGTGGATTATAAATCCATAATTTCTGTTTCACTTTCCAATAATCTTCAACTCCTTTTTGTACCAAATTCTCCCACTTTTCAAACCTTCTAAAAATTAACAATTTTTCTTTATATTTATTGTTACTATCGAGTAGGTTCGATCGACCGGGCATGCTTAGTCGCTATCGATTAGCTGAGACCGATTGTCCAGTCGACTAACCGGGTACGTAAGGTTGATGGAAGCCGATCATCTCCGGTTGGACGTCAGAGTAGAATTTGCGAACTCTCCAATCGATTGGCTGGAGACAGCCTTTGAAGGACCATAAATGCGTAATTAATAGTGTAACGGTCAGTGTCGAGCAGTTAAAGTGAACATTGATCGTTATTAAGAGGTAAATTAATGGTTAGTATTTTTTGAAACCATATAAATAACAATCAATTGAGAAGGTAAACTCTCTGTTCTTTCATTAATTTTTAATAGATTTCCAAAAATAAGTTCTGACTTGAGCGTTGGAGTGTTTTCTCTGCAGGTCACCCCATTTTAATAAAGCGAGTAAGAGTCACGAGGTAAGGCTAAAAGCGAGGAAAACCGATCGGGAGGAAGAACGATCCCAGCGATAACAGCAGGAATTTTCCTCGGTCCCTTTCAGCAGAAATATTTATATTCGCCTTAATTCATTTCAAGCTCCATTATGGGATTTTTCTTTTCCACTTTTGTTTCGTATATTGCCAGATATCATATACAAGCTTCTCTTTCGGCTACGATTTGATACGATCGAGTTAATAATAATTATTGTCTAAATGAACAACATAATTGTAGTAATTAACAAACATTAATCAAACAATACGCAAACCGAGTGATGCATGATTAAGCCTTAAAATATACTTAACAAAATCAATTTAAAAAGACGAAAAGATACATGGCAATTTCCATAAAGCCATAAAAGAAGACATAACCCAAAAAGACAAGCGTACCGAGACTTTTCAAATTTTGGTAAAGCAATGAAAGAAGCGATTTGCCGGAGCCGTGAATTTTAAACATAGAAACAGATTTTTCGTTTTTGTTTTTCGTAGCAGTATATGATTATATGAGTGTTTAACATATTCTGAAACATGATATGCATACGAGAACCAATGAGTATGAATGTAGCATATTCTAAAACATGAAACGAGAAACATTGAAGGAGTAGTTGGATAAAGTAATGTGGTCGTAGGCCATGGTTGAGCAGCAACATTAATTGAATCTGCTGAACGGTTCAAGTAATCTTCGCACAGGAATTGGTCCAGTTTGTCTTCCACTGTCCTCTGCATCTGTCAGCTTCAAACCAAAGCAATGCCAAGCCAAAAGCGTAACATCCAATTGGCAAGACGTCCCGATTGACCTATTATTTTATTTTACTTTTTCTTATATTATTATTTTATGCCTTGCACGTGCCGATAAAAGTTAAACTATATATATTATATAATTTTATAATTTAAGATTATCTTAGAATTGAACTTTAAATCTAACTCAACTTCACAAAACTAACTTGTAAAGTGAGATTTGGATTCAATTATAAATTATAAATTGATTTTACCTCTAATCGATGAGTCCCTCAATTATTAAATGTGGTTTAGTCATTTTTTCAAAATTTATTTCATTTTTATCATAATTAACTATGTGTCACAGTCGATTCTAATTTTATTTTGACTGTAATTAAAATTAAAAAAAAACATTAAATTATAGGATGATTTTTATATATAATTTAGCTTTTATATTTTATATTATATATTATTAACTTTTTCTTGATTTTGTTGTGTTTTTAATTACTTGAATAATAATTATAATATATTTTAATCGTTTATTTATTTAATCACGCCACGTCATGTTAATCAATATGATGACACGAGTGATGAATGTTATGTTTGGTAAACATATTAAATCATCA
This sequence comes from Vigna umbellata, assembly GCF_029865625.1. Lineage (NCBI taxonomy): Eukaryota > Viridiplantae > Streptophyta > Magnoliopsida > Fabales > Fabaceae > Vigna > Vigna umbellata. Next base: position 70,335,089 of record NC_142169.1, read on the forward strand.
GCTTCTGATTAACTTCTATCATTAAACCGAAAAAAAGTTGTTTGACTGATCAGTTGTGTTTGGTACTATCTCATTACCTTGTAACTTTTTTGATACATTACTTTAAATATTTTCCTTTTCAGTTTCTTCTATTTTATTTCTATTTTTGTTATAAAGTAATTATCAAATTTATTTTTCTCTTTTTATATAAGACTATTTTTTTTTGTTTTCGTTTTGTATTTCACTTTTTATTATTATCGTTATTTTATTTATTTTATAAATGTATTTCAAAATACTAATAATAAATTAGCGTGACAATATTAATTATCTTTGATATTAAAATATAATAGTATGTCCTTTCGAGATTACCAGTTAGCATAATTAAAGTATAACTTTTTCGCTATGATATTGGAATAAACTAAAATATAACTTTTTATTTAAGTGTACGTTGTACTATTATATATTTGTTTCACATTTTGACACATAATACAGTAGGATGTAGAACACATAAAATTATTGATTGAAATTGAAAAAAAAAATTACTAGTCTTTCAATTAAAACTTATAAGATTTTTAAAGCTAAATTATAGACATATAAGATTATATTTTTTATGAAATAATATTAAAATATCATATAATATGTTCATTTACATTACTTTTTATTTATCAGCTAATTCTACAAACAATATCATTAAGTATTTATAATTCAATAAACTAACTTAATAACTTTCGCTTAGCCACACATCAACTAACTTTCTTCTTAATTAGCTTATAGCTATGTTTGTTCAATACAGTCTGATTTTTATTAAATATGTATATATACATGTTTAATTCTTTAAAAATATATATTTAAGTTATGATAACGATTTTTCCATTATCAAAAATAAAGATATGTACATCGAAAGGTTCGAAAAAGAGGTCAAACTTTTTTTTACATAAAAGTAGTCATTTATAATATTCCACGCTTCTTATTGTCACGTTTAAAATCCCATTTCTGAATAATAAAATAAATAAATGAATATAAATTAGTGCTCAAAATAGTATTAGTATTAATATTAGTATTAATTAATTACTGAGGTTTTTGGGTTTGTTTGGATTGATTTAATACGTATGAAATTAAATTTCAAAGATTATGCTGTTTTATTCTTTATTCTCTTTATTCGTTTGTGCTAATTTGTAAATATATTGTTTTAATATAATAATTAAAAATATTTATCTATTTTACGTGTCTCTTTCTTTACATTCAAATCGTCCAATCTCATGTATTTTATATTTATAATTTTTTCCAATTAATTTAAATATTCTCACTCGTCAAAACAATATATTTTTCTCTCTCTTTCTTCTGTAATTCATTCACTTTCTTTTATTTTCTTTCTTCCCATCGAAATGCAATATTATTAAGTATGGAAGGACGTATAATGCAGCAAAGCAAAAGGAAACAAAGTTTTGTTTAAAGAAGAGATGATTGAGTATATTATATAGTTTTCTTTTGTGAGTTAAAGTTGCATAAAAATAATAGAAAATAATCAGCGTGGTCCTTAGATGAGAAACACTATTTGGAATCTGCATCTTCATTATTCATGTATTCATCCCAGCCCTCATCATAAGTATAAATACCCCTTTGCTGCTGACTCTATTATCTTCACATCGCTACCTATTTCCCATTTAAGCTTACTTTGAACCGAAAAACAGAATGGTAGAAATGAAGGGAGTGATGAATGCAATGCATGGGTTGAAACCAGTGTTGCTGATGGTGTTAGTGCAAATTGCATACACTGCTGTCAATGTGCTTTTCAAACTCGCCATAAACGACGGAATGAGTGTAAAAGTTGCCACAACGTATCGTCTCGCTTTTGGATCTGCTTTCACTGTTCCTCTCGCTCTCATTTCTGAAAGGTCCATCATCGTTTCCTTACTTCCACCTTCTTCTCTTTGTTACTTTAAGCTCAAGGGACCTCGTGTTATAATAATACGCAACAGATCGACTTAGCTGTGGCTGATATGGTTTCTCTTTTCTTTTTTCTGTGCAGGAAGAAAAGACCAAAGATGACTTGGAGGGTGCTTTTCATGGCATTTCTTTGTGGATTATTCGGGTATGTCTTCTCCCATACCATAATGTCTAAACTGTAAAACAAAACATATATGCAGTTAGTTACTGTTAACTGTCAATGGTAATTAGTTAGTTAATTAATTAATCATCAACCGTGTTATTATAGGGGAAGTTTATTTCAGAATCTTTTCTACCAGTCCTTGGCTTTAACATCAGCAACGTTTGCCTCCGCTCTATACAATCTCATTCCGGCTATCACCTTTGTGATGGCCATTTCCTGCGGGTAATCATCACTTGCCACCATTAACGCTGGTTTTTCTTAATATTATTCATTAATCATTTAATTAGTGGAAATTGAAGTTAGTTTTGTTTAATTTTTGTGTAGTTTCGAAAGGTTGAATTGGAGGGCAGCCGCAGGAAGGGCCAAGGTGTTGGGAACTATAATTGGGATTGGTGGGGCAATGGTGTTGACTTTTATCAAAGGTGCAGAGATTAATATCTGGCCTTTCCACATCAACCTTATGCATCCACGTCAGCACCAAGATGGCCACGTGGCACAGTTAAATTCTGACTCTAGCAATACATTGTTGGGGGCTCTTTGTTCCATATTAAGCTGCTTCTCTTTTTCTCTCTGGCTCACCATTCAGGTCAGCTCAAACTCCTTCGGTTAACATTTTTAAGCTTTTTTTTTTCTTTTTTTTTTCCGTTTGTGATGTGAGCTCTTGTGGCACAGGCTAAGATGAGCAAAGAATACCCTTGTCACTATTCAAGCACGGCTCTGATGTCTACGGCAGGAGCAATACAGGCCGCTGCTTTTGGTTTCTGTGTTGAGAGAGATTTCAGCCAATGGAAGTTGGGTTGGAATATCAGGCTACTTGCTGTGGCTTATTCGGTATATATTCATATTTTAATTATATAAAATAGATGCATGAACGAAATAAGAAAGTTTTGATTGGAGTTAAATTTAATTATTGCAGGGAATCGTGGCCTCTGGAATAGTAGTTATTATTACTGCATGGTGCATACAAATGAGAGGGCCTCTTTTTGCGTCTGTTTTCAACCCGCTAATGCTTGTGCTTGTGGCTATTGCTGGTTCTTTGATGCTCGACGAGAATTTGTATGTAGGAAGGTATGTTGTAGATCTTAATTCACTTTGAAGAATTTGATTATCTGGGTCTTCATTATATACGTATTATTCATGAAATGGTTTTGTTTTGTATTTAGTGTGGTTGGAGCAGTGCTGATTGTGTGTGGGTTGTACATGGTTCTGTGGGGTAAAAGTAAAGAGATGAAGAACATCACTCAGTTAGTGCCATCGGAGACCATCCGAGAAGCTGAAGCCGTAGAAGTTGTTGTCGTGTCCACCCCAATGGATCATGATAAATGTGACCACAACAACCGAAGCGAAATCACTGCTGTTACAAGGAATCTTGACAAAGATTGTGAGGATTTGACAAAACAATAAGGAAAGCTGATGAAGATATTCGAGTATAGAGGGAGTAAGGGATTGGTCACACTTGTTTTTGTGTTTGATTCTTTTATTCCACTACCAGTCAATCAACTACGTTACACTTTACAGTTTACTGTACCATAAACTTTAACATAAGCCCACTACCAATCAGCCCAAACTTCTGCCTGACGAAACCGACGGCCTAGTGTAACAAAATAATTTAATATGGGCCTCTACTTTGGGCTTTTAGCCCATGAATTGTAAGCATTAGAGAGGTTATTGTTTTTTGTTTGCCCACCAAGATAAATAAATACAGTTTGCAATGGCTATTTTGGAGCAACGTTTTTTATACTCTCGTAATACCTATTTATTTATTTTATTTATTTTTATAAAATTAATTAAAAGTGAGTACAGATATAATGTGCCTTATTTTAAGTGAAGAAAATTTTTAAAAAAATGTCGAAAATGATGAGGCATGGTTTTTGGATGCGGTCACACGCAATTGAAGTTACGGGTAGCAAAGAGTAGCTATCACAATCTGATATAGTAGAAAGAAACATATGCGTGAGAAACATGACTACGAAATTATCAATGGATATAAATTCAACCACACAGATACCACAACCGAACGCATTAATTGACCTTTCTTTCGTCTCTCAAAAAATGGTCTGGGCCTTCAAGATAATTTCAAAGAAACTAAAATACGCATTCTTGCTCTCAAACTTCAACAGTTTTCAAAATTTGTGACTGTTTTTACTGTGTGCAGTGCATGTGCTGCCTATGCCGTTGAGATATGGCTTGGCATATCCGTAATTTCATCGAATAAGGATGGTCGTTTATTTAGCGTAAAGTGGATAAATATGAGGCCAAAACCTACTTTATTTGATTAGAGTGAAAGGAGAAGATGAAGAAGATGATGGCTGCGACGATGCTTTTTCTTCTAATTGCTTCGCAAATGGAGAGCGTTGTTCCCGATGCTGCTGATTGCCTCGACGGTTGCACGACTGCCTGTGTTCAAAGAGACTGTAAGTCATCATCTGCTCGCTCATTACCATTTCTCCTCTTTTTTTTCATTTTTTTTATCTTAAACAAATCTTCATTTATGATCAAATATCTTGATTCATTTTTTTTACTTCTATTCTAACTCTAACTCTGATTGTTCTTTCACTGTGCTTAAAACTGTTGAATCAGCTTAATAGTGTAAAATCACACTGCATTCCAAACCTTAATGGAAGAATTTGCCTATCGTTTAATCACCTAGCACAAACTACTTTTACATCTTCGATGTTTGGCAAAATCAGAAAAGGAAATTAGTAAAATCAAATTAGATGTAGATTTATTCAGATGTTTATGATAACGAGCGGTGAAAATGTGACATGCAGCGAGGCTTACACAACGATGTGAACGCAAGTGCAGCATTAGATGCGGTCCAGGTAATAACCACCATAAATATTTTTTTCTCTTATCAATTTAATTAATCAATTATGTGTGTTTGAATTGATTAAATAAATAAATAAAACAGAGTCTTAAATCTTAAGGCGTTGGAATTGTGTAAATGGAGTGATGTAGTAGGGTGCATCTCTTTTTTTTTAAAAAAAAAGCTACAAAGTAGAGTTATTTTTATTTTTAATTTTAGATTCGTTAAATTATACTTTTATTTCTTTGGAGAGTGTTTGATCTTAGTATTTTCCTAAATGTTATGTTTGTGTTATGTTATGCCATAGGGCTCCGAATTCAATTCGGGATTTCTTACACTTCTTTTGGGCCTTTGAAACTCTTAGGTTCAAAAGAAAAGGCATTGCTTCTTCCACCACTATCAAGTGTTTGTGCACTTTCTCACTATTTTTTTTTATTTCAAAAATACTCTACATATTTTTACTATTTTCTTTTATTTTAAAAATATCCTATACTTTTTCATTATCCTCAGTAATCTCTCTCTTTTTCTCTCTGCATTAATGGAACATTCATATAGCTCAGATTTAAACTTGTGATATATTGCAAAATATAAAATTCAGAGGAAAGTTCTCTTCTACGACTTTTATTTTATAAACATAAAAGTTAGATACAAATACAAAATAATAAACATAATAATATTAATAGTAAATAATATATTATTATTATTATTATTGTATACTAACTTTATAACGACGAAAGAACTAAATAAATTTTAAATATTTAATAAATAATTTTTCTTTTATATTTTAAGTATTTAATAATATTTTTATATTATTTATTTAATAAATTAAATACTTTATTCAAGTTATTTGAGTCAAACATGACGGTAAGTTAAAACATAATATAATGTTAAAAATTATAAATATTAAATGTAAAAAAAAAAAAAAACACACACACACACATATATATATATATATATATATATATATATATATATGAACATTTTTCTAGAAATTTAGAACAAAATTTTACTATTTATTAAATAATTTGAAGAAAAAAAAATATATTGAACAGTGAAAATAAGATTGAATCAAACTTATTTAAGAGATTATCATAAGTTTAAATCTGAACCATGTGAATGTTTCATTAATGTGGAGAAAGAAAGAAAAAGATTATTGAATATAATGAGGAGGTGTAGGATATTTTTGGAATAAAAGAAAATAATGGAAAAGTATGGAGTATTTTCGAAATAAAAAAAAATAGTGAGAGATAGAGGAACACTTGGGATGGTGGAGGAAGCAACGCCCAAAATAAAATGTCTATAACGCATTCACATGAATTGGGCGGTCAGAAATTATTTGAATGGGTTACCCAAAATTTTGTACATAAAATTAATTTCAAGCTCTTACATCAGAATATTTTTTATGAAAATTATTTTTAAGAACAATGAAAACTTTTATGGTATCTTTTGTTCATGAAAGTTCTTTTTAGGAAACAAAAAAAACTTCAACTGTATCTTTTTTTTTTTTTAATCAAGAATGTTTTTGTTTCAAATACAAATACAGAAAAGCTACATTTACTTTAATGGATTTGTTTGCGTTATTAATGGAAAAAGGAAATGTTTGAACAAAACGACTTAGAAAAAACTCAGTAGATGAATTATAGTCTGGACTAAGATTTCACTATGTGGGTTTTTATAATAATTACTGTCAAAGTTTAATTATATTAAGAAATGCCTTTGTACTGTCGAGTATCATTGGTATTTCCTTTCTATTATTACTTTGCTTCTTAAATTTGTTGAGCTTAAGAAATTTTTCCATGATATAAATTAGAACTTAGTATCTCATAGATGATTTCTTTTTTAAGTGAAATTAAACTACAAAAGTTTAATTTTCCCTTTCTTTCGGGGTGTTTTATAGGTCAGCCTCTCAATCGACTGTTTAATTTATTGGCTCCCACTAATCTAATTCAGCAATTGCGATTAATTTTTTTTTTATTTTCTTTTTCTTATGGGTCAATTGAAAAAAAGTTGAAATTGAATTGGGTTGAGATGTAGTAAATGATCACTAGAACAGATAATCATGACATCAATATCTATTGAACCACATACCACAATTTTTAAATAAAATTCAAAGACAATAATAGAATGAAAATGTTAGCTATCTTCATTCTATTTACTTTTTTAAAACAATTAATCAGTAAATATTCAAATTGTATGTTATAAAATTATTTTACTATGTTATAGTAAACATTAGACGTCTAAATTAAATTAAAAGTTTATCACATGGAAAGCTTATGTTGTAAGGACTTAATTTCATAAATTGTAGTCACGGAATAAGCGATGGCTAGGAAGATTGGTAAATTGCACAAGCTACACAATACCTCAGTACTTATATAATAATACAGGTTTTATTGAATTTCGTAAGAGTGATTTTAAAGGACCCCTTGTATACTTTATATTTACCTTGTGTTCTTTCTTGTATGTTTGTTTCTTTCCTCCTTTATCATAATTTTTTCTTTCTGCCAAATTTACAGCGTTTAAGAACAAATGAAAATTATTGTCAGTAATCTATTGATTTAAAAATATTGATATTTTATGTAAAGTGATTTTTCAGAGTCTATCTATAACAATACATGAGTTTTAGAATAATGGATTATATTTTACTCGTTCTTTAAATCTTTGTTTCCAAAGCACAAAAAACTGGTGTCTAAATAAGAGGTGCATATGGGTTTTACGTAATCTATTAGTTTATATAAATATAGCCCAAAGTTCATATATCTGTCTGGGTGGTGTAGTTGGTTATCACGCTAGTCTCACACACTAGAGGTCCCCGGTTCGAACCCGGGCTCAGACAACGTATACTTTGATCTTTTTTAAGGTTTTGTTTTAACCTTTTTTATTAAATTTTACAGATTCCACAATCAAGGAGGAAATGGGATGATTAAGCTAAGCATGGTTGTTTTGTTGCTGTGTTTGTAATAACATCTAAATAAGCTTCGTTCTATGGACAGCTCTTTATGATCAAATTTGTTCTGTATAAGGAATCTTTTATTGTGTAAGGCAATAAATACATGACCACCAATGTCACTATACATTTGCAATAAACTGCTCCATATGCTACCAAGACTTATTTCTACGAATTAAGCGTACTTAATATTCTATGATATTGGGAATAATTAATTGAAAGAGTTTAATATGCATGGTTTGAGTAGTGCTCGGTCTTGTCATATTATTTAATTATGTACTTGTATTTGAACTAAGAGTATTCGACCTAATTCCATAGTGTTCGGCCTAAGATTGTAGTGTTCAGTTTGAACTCTTAGGTTTCGGTTAAAAGCTTTTAGTATTTAGTCATGTTTAATTATAGGTGTTGTATAGTATTCAGCAAATTCTTTGAGTTCTATCTAGTAAAGATCGTTCGATCATAACTTTTGAGTAGCGAGAAAACGTTCAGTCTCATAATAAGTATTCGGTTTAATCTATAGTGATTCAGACTGGTTATAACAATCAGTCATGTTGGTCACTAAAAAGTACTCTTCCATTCGGTTTGATTCGTAGGAATGATGATATCTCTTTCGATTTTGTCAAAGATTGGGATCTTATTTTATTGTGCGGTTTGACTGTATTGAAGACTAAGTATGATGGTATTTAAAGTGTAACATGAATTGAGTATTATGGATATGAAGGAGTATTCCAAGGAGGAATATCTCGTGGTTGGTCATTGAATGATAAAGTATGAATGTGGTTATGCTTAGCTGGCGTTTATTTTGATATTTTGTGATTACTCATTCTCAAGTAGAGAAGAGTAACTCATGTGTGAGAATGGCATGAGGTCCTGGTTCATAAAGTGAACTTGGGTGAGGTATAACGGACTAACCTCGGGTGGCAGCTGTTGAGGGCATCCCAACTACTACACTATCCGGGTGCAAAGTCGTAGCTACATAATTCATACAGTTCGGACATTAAGAGTAAAAGTGGTCGGCTATTGTCTGTATATGTTCGATCTTTACTTGGATGTATATGTATGATGATTGTATGCTATAGTTGTGTATGAATTAGTTTATATTAATATGATTAATTAAATTACTCAAGCTTACCCTACTTTTCTGTCTTGTCCTTGTTTGTCCTTTCGGTTGTACTTCTTGTTACAACGATCATCTTGTGGATGTGAACAGATGGAGATGTTGGTTCGTTAGAAGAAGCTCTGGAAGGAGAGAATCTTGAAACTGAAGTGTAGGACCGTTCAATTAGGAAGATTAGTATTATTCTCTATAGTCGTTCAGTTTAGGCTTATAATTTTGGAACCGTTCGATTTATTATATTATTTGACATTAGACTTTGATTTTAATGTAAAGTTTTAAATATTTCGGTATTTTAGATTGTCTAAAACTAAATTTATAGATCTTTTAAGTGTCTATCATATTATTATATATTGACTCTTTAAATAGTTTCAAGCTAGTAAAACCAGTAAACTACAATGCATTTTGTTATTATAACGTAAACTAAAAGCAAAAGGAAACAAAATAATATATCTTTCTTTTAAGATTATAAAACTTAATATATCCATTTCTTTATTTTGATTACGTTAGTTAGCTTTTATACACTTACATATCTTTTTATGAATAAGGTAAAACAAAGGTAACGCAATAAATTTCAATTTGAATTGTTGCAGCAGAAAAATATAAAAAATGAATCGAAGTATTAATTTGTTAAAAAGCAAAAATTGAAGTTGATGATCATTAATGAGTGATGATGAAGGGTTGGAAGATTTTGACGAAAGGCAGAAGTAGTTGGGTCTATATTTCAGTCTTCTTCTTCGCTCATAATGGTGCCATGAAATGCAACTCCCAAATACCTTCAGACCTAGGAAACATGGACCCCACACCTCTCTTCAAACCTATCAGACTCTGCATCCACCTAAATTCTGCTCTTTCATAAATCACAATGTATTTCTCCATTTATTTTTTTCTCAATTTTCTATATCTACTTTTTATCAATCATTGCTACAAAATTATATATAATAAATGAAGTTTATAATCGTTTTGGGTATCTGATCGAGATTAACTTTCTTAAATGTGTTTTAGTTGTTCGAAGTTTAAATGTTATTATGTTTTTGGTCGAGTTAATTGTTTAAACAGTTTGGAGATATTTACATAAAATCAATCCAATGTTAAAGTCATTTTAAGATTGATAGTTAACGATTAATAATCAATGATATATAGTAAATACAAATAACTTATTTTTTGCTTTAAACTTTTATTTATAGATTTTAAGATAAATTTTTAATTATCTCGGACTTAATATAATTCAATTGTGAATAAACATATTTTACATTTAAATTGATCAACATTAAAATTATTGTGCTTTTAATTTATGATCAATTTGTTTGTTTGGTGACCAGAGTCATAAAATAATTATAGCAAGTTTAAACTAAAATTGAAAGAAAAAATAATTAAATAAAAAGTATTTCATAAAGCATAACAATCATGGTAAGCTTAAATTAAAATTAAACGAAAAATTTGTTAAAAAGAAAGTGTATAAAACATAATAATTATGGTAAGTAGACCAATAATAATTGTATGAAGGATAAATAATGATTAATGAACGTTGTCTCGTGGTTGGTCAAAGTCAAACTTTCAAACCAAAACTCTAACCTAAAGCAATCAATCATTAAACTTAGTTCAACAAATATTATTTTCCTTGGTCATAAATAACACCTAAATTAAAATGATTTTAAATTCATGAAATTGAAATGGGAAGTGTAGTTTATGAAAATATTCAAATACCGTTTCGATTATTTATTTAATTTTACTATCATTAAGAACTTTGACATTTTCCCGTAAAAACGGAGAAAAAAATTGCAGTTAATGAAAGTTTGGGTGGGAAGAAAAAAAGTAAATGAAGTACTAAACTTTGACATTGATGTAAAATCATTTTATTGTCCAAGCTACCCAACCTGCAATATCAGAAGTTCTAATTTATTACTCTATTTGTTTTCCAATAATGAGTATCATGCATTTCATGTGTTTTTTCTTTCTATTTTTAAGTTTAGTATAACTTAAAAAATATAAATTAAAGAGAATTTATTTAAAAATCTAGTTGATAGCTAAAATTCTCTGCTTAAAATTCGGAAAGTATTGAGTCATAAATGTTTGATATTTTGTGTTGTTATAATTTGATTAGTTTCTGAGATAGATCAATTCTTTTATTTATTTAAGATGAATTATTTTGGTTACAACTTTTACTGATAATGATACTTTGATAACATTTTTTTAATAATATTTTAATATTATTTACGTGTCATTATGTGATTAGTCCAAAATTACTCTACAATCAATAATAACAATTATAAATATCAATATAAACCAATCACAAAATAATACGTAAATAATATTAAAATATTATAAAAAAATACGTAAATAATGTTAAAATATTATAAAAAAAATATGTTGTCAATAAATTATTATCCTATTACAGTTTTTAGTGAAACCTTAAAATAAATCAAACATAACATCTTTTTCAAGAATTGTGATACTTTTATTGTATGAAGAGACAAAGAGAATAAGCAGTGAAAGATGTTGCTGCATCAATCTCAAAGAATATTGTGTTGGAAATGTAAAAGGAAGAAAAATACTATTACTTCAAACATATTAAAAAACAATGCAAATCAGATATAACATCAAACGTGTAAATGAGTGAAAGCATACAAATAAAGACTTTAGTAAATTTATGCTGTGTTTTAAGCGAAAAATGTAAAATTAATAAGTGATTAGAAGGAAATAATATATTAGAATTTTCACCTTCCAACACCAAAAATATTTATAAAAAATTATAAATCAAAGGTAGTATATCAGAAAAAAAAAACACAGTATTGATTATCACATTTATTAACTTTTTTTAGTATTTAAGAATTGAATTTTAAGAAAAATAATAATTTAAATGATTGTATTTATATAAATTTTAAGTCTAATTCAATTTTATTAAACTGAATTATAAAATTTAAATTTATATATATATAATATATATATATATTAAATTAGGTTTATTCTAATTGATATAAAAATTTTGTCAGTATTTACATCTTAAAATTTTTAAATTATAAAATAAATCTGATTTCATTTAAGATAAGGATAATAATTTTAAATTTAAAAAAAAATAAAGAAAAAAACCTTGATTTTACACCAACTAAAAGTATTAATTCCAAATTATAACAAGATTAATAATACACTATATACACAAGAATGAATATATGAATTACAAATAAAATCTAAAAATTATAATACTTCATTTATTTACGACGAGTTATTAAAAAAAGTATATGTTATATATATTAATCAGTTATACCGAGGGAGGTTCCCACTCAAAGTCACATTCTAAGTTTCTTCTATAATTATTCTCTCAAAAAGGCTAAGATGAATTTGTTCTTCTTGAAGGTTTACACATTATTGTGTCACCTTTATATCAATTAATTAACACGGAAACAGGAAATTATTTTTATATCTTTGATGATATAATTCCATCCTAATAGACTTATTATATAATTGAATACCACATAATTCATTTCTTTTCCAAGTTGTAATTTTGAGTCAAACAATGATTTATTTTCTTTAGTACATTAAGATGACTATATGTAATAAATATATAAGTATCTTGATATTATAAAGAACTTCAAACAAAACAATGAAGGTGAAAGAACATCAATACAAACTAGAGTGATAAAAGATAATCAACTTTATTACGAATTTACGATATCATTTTAACATAATTTCGATGTATTATTTTTTAACTAGTAAATCAAATTTTAAACAATAATAAAAAAATTTAATGTGTTATTTATAAAAGTTATCACCTGAGATGTTCTAAATAAATATAAATAAATAATAAAATAATATTTAAAAAACGTATGTAATATTCAATCGGTTTAACGTGAAAATAAACATGATTTTGTGTGTCTTAATAATATATAAGAACCGATAATTTAGAAACCTCCATTTCAGCTGCATTTAAATATTCATTGAATCCATTTCCATTACACGATCCTATGTTTTAAAAAGTCGTTGGGGGTTTCCTTCAAATTAAAATGATGTGATTAGTTTGAATTTTCATAAACTATTGATAGAAGGAAAAAACAGCAGAAGAAATAGAAATTGTTAATGTTTGGAATAAGTAAGAAGAAAACATAAAATAATGCTAACGATAATGGCGGAGAGAGTGAGCACATGACATTACTTGCTGCTTGGCGCAACCTTTATGGTACCATTTCTTCACGGAGACCAAGTGGCTACATTAAACAGAATTACGTTCGTTGTTTTAAAAAAAAATTCAATATTTTATATTCTACATCTTTTTTAAATAAATAAATAATTGAACTACATTGCTTTTTGTTTATTTTTTACATCAAGAATTACATTTAATGAAAGTTTGGAGTCCGGACATGAGAGAGGAAGCGTAAGAGAGAGAGAGAGAGAGAGAGGGGAGGGAGGTGTAAGAAACTGGGAAGAGAAGATGTTGCTGTTGCCATTCTGACCTAAAGCTCGTGTCTTTCTGCTTCGTTGTATCTTCTGCTGTGTAAAAGTGATTCCTTTCTGATTCTTATGTAGATTTCATATCAGGAACCAGTGCTAATACTTCACCTACAGATCTCTGTATTCTGGGTATGTTCTTTCCCAAATTCTTGGTGTTTTCTCTCTTGTTTTGTTTTGTTCTTTCGTTCTGATAGTTTGTGGAGTGTTTCTTCAAATCGGGCTATTTTTTAATTGTACTGGGTCTCTGTTGAGAATGCTGGGGGAAAAGGTCGCGGTTTTCAGTTTTGTTAAGTTTCTGGAAGGAAAATGGTGGGGGTAGAAATGGGGTTATTTTGTTTCCAGTGTTTGTGGGAGGCAAATCTCAAATGATATAGTGGGATTTGAAGTTTTCGTGACTTTTCTTCTGACAGTTTGTTGTTGTTTTCAGACGAAGGTTGGCTTTTGATCCGGCTTGGGAGTCTTGATCGACTTGATTTTAACTCCGAGTTTAAAGAGGTAGTTTCTTCTGGTCCTTGGTGTTGACAATAATGGCCAAAGATAAAGAAAATTGAAAGCTTTCCATTTGTGTACCTGCAAAATTGGCCGCTGAATTGGTGACAAATTTTCAAAATTTTTTGTAATTAATTACTTTTATGTGCTTATTTGCGATTTCCGTATAAATTCCAAATACGATTTATAGGATAATAACCAAACGATGGCTTTCTTAATAATGGTGGACACAAAATGATGGCGTTTTTGCTTGCGTATTTGTTACCATCTAATCATGATAATGCTATTTTGAGCTACCCTTTCCGATTGGGAGTGATGATCAAATATGTAGTCTTTGACACGCGTGTTGCTTCTGGCATTTCACTGTCTGCTGTCGAACCCTATTGACTTAAATTGTTGGCAATACATCTTTCATTAACTTCATTCCCGTGGATGCTTAAATTGGAGAGTTTGAAAACTGTGGTTGATGTATAGGAGTTTTTATTTTGGATTTTAGTCTTAAGAGAGTATTTTGGTTGCAAAGATGAAGATTAATAACTGTATTCGGTGAATGACAGCCATTTGCTGACAGTGGTTGGATATAGTACATCAGAAGTTCACACATGAGATATATATAATTATTGTTGGGATCAACCTACAGAATGTCATTCCGCAGCATAGTTCGTGATGTGAGGGATAGTTTTGGGAGCTTGTCTAGGCGTAGTTTTGATGTCAGACTTACGGGTCATCATAGAGGAAAATCTCAAGGATCGGTGCAGGATTTACATGATCAACCTCTAGTGATTCAAAATAGCCGCTGGGCGAGTTTACCCCCAGAATTGCTATTTGATATCATTAGACGGCTAGAGGAGAGTGAGAATACATGGCCTTCTCGAAAGCACGTTGTTGCATGTGCTGCAGTTTGCCAGTCTTGGAGGAACATGTGCAAAGAAATTGTTAAGAGCCCAGAGTTCTGTGGCAAGCTTACATTCCCCGTGTCCTTGAAGCAGGTTAGCTTTACTTTTTTGCTGAAGATCTGTTAATTTTTATTAACCAAACAATGTTAGCTGATGTTAGCTGAAGCAACACCCTGATTGTTTGCTCCTTTTGCTTTTCAGCCTGGACCACGGGATGGAATCATTCAATGTTTTATCAAAAGAGATAAATCTAATTTAACATACCACCTATTCCTGTGTCTCAGCCCTGGTGAGTTTTCTATTTTATACATTTAGTTAATGCTTGGTTTTGTATGATTGCGTCCATCTTTACTCGCCGTACAAGCTCGTGATTTGTTTTGCAAATGTTTATTCTGTATGCATGTGTGTAGGTCTTTGCATGAGTGTATGGTTTGAGATCTGCATGAAATGGAACTTACAATACTGTAATTTATACTTGAAGCAAGTACTGCTAGTGTTAGATGATAATTTTGAGAATAGGGTTTATAGGTTGAGTTTCTGTTCATATTTTCTCATTATTTGCTAAAACCAGCCTTCACTCATTGCTCTGTGAATGGAAATCTGTTAGTTCTCTTATGATTGGTTTCTGTGTTTATTATTTCCCTTTATGGCTGATTTGAAGAGAAAGTGTCATCTTGTTTGATAGTCGTTTCTGTGTCATCTGGTTGCAATTGCACAGGGAACTCCTTTTATTTTATTTTATAAATTTGATTTTTGCAGCTTTGTTGGTTGAAAATGGGAAATTCCTTCTTTCTGCTAAGAGGACTAGGAGAACAACTTACACTGAGTATGTTATTTCCATGGATGCTGACAACATCTCTAGATCAAGTAACACTTACATCGGAAAGCTGAGGTGAGTTAGTTTACTGTTTGCAAGTGTTTAACTCCTGCATCCTACGTTGTCTTTGACTTCATTCGAGAAGCCTCTCTTCCAAAAGAACTGTTAAAATTAAAACATAATTTAAAAGTTTAGAACAGGGAAATGCATTCTAACTCATGAGATTTTGTTGGACTTCCAGATCAAATTTTCTTGGTACCAAGTTCATTATATATGATACGCAGCCTCCATACTCTTCAGCTCATATATGCCCTCCTGGAGCTGGGAAGACGAGCCGCAGATTTTATTCGAAAAAGGTGTCGCCGAAAGTTCCATCTGGTAGTTACAACATAGCTCAGGTAACATATGAATTAAATGTGCTCGGGACTAGAGGCCCCAGAAAGATGCACTGTGTCATGCATTCCATACCAGCTTCAGCACTCGATGCAGGCGGCACCGTTCCCGGCAAGCCGGAGCTTCTTCCCCGTTCCCTCGAGGACTCGTTTCGGAGCATCTCGTTTTCGAAGTCGCTCGACCGCGCCATCGAGTTCAGTAGCTCGCGGTTTTCTGATATTGGGGAATCCATTCTGGAGGACGATGATGGGAAGCTGAGACCCTTGGTTCTGAAAAACAAGCCTCCAAGGTGGCACGAACAGTTACAATGTTGGTGCCTTAATTTTCGCGGCCGAGTAACTGTTGCGTCTGTTAAAAACTTTCAGTTGATTGCTGCCACCCAACCTGCTGCCGGTGCACCTACACCCTCCCAACCGGCTCCACCGGAACATGACAAGATCATTCTTCAGTTTGGCAAAGTTGGGAAAGACATGTTCACGATGGATTATCGGTACCCTTTATCTGCATTCCAAGCTTTTGCAATATGCTTGAGCAGCTTTGACACCAAACTGGCTTGTGAATAAGATAAAATCACAATGAAGCAGTGAGAGCTAATGAAACAGTGATGATGGCATATTTCCCTTTGGTTTTCTTTCATTTTCCTATTTTCATTACATGGGAATAGGGCAATTGTTGTTACTGAGGTTCTGTATGACTCAATTGTAACCGTAGTGCATCTCTGATGTAATAGGATTTCAGAGCATTTTTAACATACGATGTTGCTATGTTTCATTCTGAGTTGATTCTGCCAACAGACCGTGATTTAACATATTTTAGTATGTGCTGCTGTCTGGTACATGTTCGGTAATTGAGAGTTACATGTAAACTGTCACATGGTTGTGTATGTGGTTGTAGCTTCTGTGGTGGGCACCGAATAGATTGGTCTTGGGAGTTGTTTGGGAATGAGGAAAATAATTGTGCGTAAGGAGAATTATGAGCATGGGTTGTCTCATTTTTGGACCCATTCCAATAGTCATATTTCACTTGTTTTTCCAAGATATTCATCACAAACAACTCACCGTGTCAGTAGGTTTTATAAATGTACCATATATTCGTTCGGTCGTTCGCTCAACTGCTCAACTCTCAACGTGATAAGGAAACATTTCAAACTCCTTCACCACTACCCTTCCTTATAGTTCTATTCAACGTTTAAAATTTTATATTTCTCATTTTATATATGACCATTTGGTTTTATAATTCAAACAGAGTACAATAAAAAAAATAAAATTATGTAATCTTAATTATCTTTGTAAAAATAACATTGTTTCATTTTGTAAATTAAATTTTAAAATAATGAAACGACTATGTGGTCCACTTAAATTTAATTGAAAAATATAAAAAAATATGAATGTTTAATAAAATACTTCTTCTAATTAACATTTAATAAAAAATAATTAAATGTATAAATATCAGAATACTAAATTAAACCATATTTCGATTTTTTATAATATAACCATTCAAAATAAAATTCGCATAACCTCAATTAATTACAGATTTCAACAACAAATACCTAATTTAAAAATATAAATATTTTAATTATTTAATAAAATAAACAATTTTAATTTCATGTTTATCCGTAACTGAGATTGTTAACCTTCTTT